>NC_133793.1:19509004-19626425 GCF_003597395.2 Chelonoidis abingdonii | reverse complement strand
ATTTGGCAAGGATTTCAGAGTACAGTGGATTGCATTGGAAAAAAAAACTCTAATACCTGCTTTATGCTTGCTGCAGGACTTTCCCTCCTGATGTCTGATAAACGGCTTTTCTCTCAGTCCTCCAGCAGATATGCTTTGTGCTCCGGGATCTCTCATGCGTTCTAACTCTGCGCGCCTTCTTGCTCCCAGCTCTTCGTCGCACGCTCCCATCACTGTTACTGAATTTTTGCAGTGTCTTTTTAGGAAACCGACGCCCGTGTCCTGTAGTAGCTCTGTGTACTTTCTATTTAATTGATTCTTAGTAAGCAATTACATTAAGTTTGGCAATTACCCAGGAGTCGTAATTCCGCCTCCGCTTATCCTTTTATATTTTTGGTTCCAGCAACTTCCTGATTGCTCCGGAACAGCCCATATCTTTTTCAATGGAGCACAACAGCGGAACCTGCGTAATCCTGGGCCCAATATATACCTACTCTTCGTAATTCTTATCATCTCCTGTGGCCCATCACTCGGCACTGACCAGTCAAATACATTCATTTGTTTAAACACAGAACAGAGATCACAGTAACCATTAAACAAGGAAAAGGAGGAAAACTGTGCTTATGAGGAGCACACAAGATAACGATCCCTGATTAAACAGCTCGATAATTTCCATTAGTAGATCGGGCCACTCTGTCATATCCATAAGTTGACGCATGTAATGAATCTAAGAGCCCATGCAGCAACGCAGTACTTGTGTGAACATATCCCCACTCGGATACCCCGCTGCACCACAAGATATCGTTAAGTGAGCCCGCTGAACAATTAATCATATCTTTGTTGTTATTGTTGGCCCTTATATTGTGGATCGGCCGACCACAAAACCAGTGCTGCATGCCTCCAAATGTTAGAACCTCAAGATTATGTCGTGTTACGTTAATATCTTATCCGTCGAGGAATGGAGGGCTTTTGCAGTAATTCTGAAACATTCAAACTCTCAACCAAAACATTGGCAACCATACGAGTCGTCTCAGAAGAGTTCAATACGAACACTGAGAACATTCCTAGACGTCTAATAATGACGAGCTTTGGAAACTTTACTAGTGCAGAAGAAAAACGCTGCCCTTTTAATCATCTTAATTTAAATGATTTCAAGCACAGAAACAGTTTCCTTGAACCGCCATTGGTGGATAAAATTCTCCTCACCCCCCAATACAATATCACCTGGTCTGTTGTTTGTATGGATATCTATTTTTTCACACAGTTACGTCATCTTGATATTTAGTCTTTCCTTCTTTGTTTGGCTCTCTTTATGGCTGACTTTGGACTCCTGCCATACATTTTCCACATGTTTCCAATCGCCATTGATTGTTGTGTTGTGTGTTGACCGGTCAGCTCATAACTCTAGCCGTTATGTTCGCCGTCATGACCACTACTGTTTGCGTATCGTGAGCGTCCTAATTTGCGATTGATATGAACAACAAGTACCTTCTACTCCACTACCAATGGACTTTGCCTCAAAGTAACACTAGCGAATTCGTGTTCACGGGAGGTCTCATAAGATGCGTAACCCTCCTCTCTCTCTTAACTTTCTGATTTTTTCTTGAAAATAATATGGGTATATTCATTACTTAAATTTCAGCGAGATTAGATTATTTTAACTTGTTTATTCTATAACAGGAGTTAAGAAGTATTTATAGTTCTTATCTCACATGAAGTAAACATACATATGTGTTTATTGTCTATCATTATGGTATCAAAAACTTTGTAGTCTGTAATA
Source organism: Chelonoidis abingdonii (assembly GCF_003597395.2). Lineage (NCBI taxonomy): Eukaryota > Metazoa > Chordata > Testudines > Testudinidae > Chelonoidis > Chelonoidis abingdonii. The sequence goes on along the minus strand of NC_133793.1, from coordinate 19,624,666 downwards.
TATCCACTTTTTCTTTATATATAATCTTTTGAGACTTGATTTTGATTTTTTATTGGCTTTTGTTTTTCACGTATTCAGTGCATGGTATGGCAACTCCTGTCTCTGCTTGAAAACAGCGCATTTTGTTTTGTAGGCTCTTCACAGATTGCCAGGACTTAAACTATTTTGAGTAGTTTTGTATCATCTGCAAATTTTGCCACCTCACGTTTACCCCTTTTCCAGATCGTTTATGATATATTAAATAGGACTGGCTCATACAGATTCTCGGGGACACCATATTTACCTCTCTCCATTCTGAAAACGTGACCATTTATTCCTACCCTTTGTTCCTATCTTTTAACCAGTTACCAATCCACGAGAGAACCTTCCCTCTTATCCTGACTGCTTTTTGCTTAAGAGCCTTTGGTAGGACCTTGTCAAAGGCTTTTCTGAAAATTCAAAATTACACTATATCCACTGAATCTCCTATGTCCCCGGCATAGTTTGTTTGAATACTCTATAAGAGGATTGGGAATAAAACGCTAAGGAGAGGAAAGCAGGCAACAGGATGAAAGTTAGGGGAGTGGATTTGTGGAAAGTGTTGTGAAGGGCAATTCTATAACAGGGTTCAAAAGGGAGCTAGATAGATTAATGGAAAGTAGGTCCATCAATTGCTATTAGCCAGGATGGGCAGGAATGGTGTCCCTAGCCTTTGTTTGCCAGAAGCTGGGATTGAGTGACAGGGCCTGGATCACTTGATGATAACCTTTCTGTTCATTCCCTTTGGGGCACCTGCCATTGACCACTGTCAGAGGACAGGATACTGGGCTTGTTAGACCTTTGGTCTGACCCAGTATGGCTGTTCTCATGGGTCTATCTTGTCTGTCTGTCTATCTAATCACATGCTATCATATATATACTGGATGGCATATGGAACACCAGATCAGTGTATGTGATGGCACTTTTCCACTTACACCAAGGTTAGAACAAAATGACCCCAGACAAGTTACTTACACCAGTGTTTATATTACCATTGGGTGTAGCCCAGAGACTTTGGGCCAGAATATCATCAGTATTATAGTGGTGATGTCAGTGGATCTACTCTGCACTGGTGCTGGTCTAGCTGAGTTGGAAAAATGTGACCCTTACATCTCTGTTACCCTCACTTTTTCCAGGGTGCTGTCAGCCAAATCTGGATCCTTGTGTGCACTGGTCATTGGCCAAACCCTGATCTCTTAGAAGTGATGGCGAGACCCCAGTAACTTGAATGGGATCCAATTTTGTCCTCATTATCCTGAGTCAGATTTTCTTTAGGAGACACTGGAAAAAGTTTTTCTTCAGAACAGCCTTTCCACCACAGGACCAATGACACAGTTTTTAAATATTAATTTATGTTAAAAAATATGCCTCCCCGAGGTTCTTTGTTCCCTAACATATCATTAATAATACAATAATACCCTAACAATATCAACATAAACATTTAAGCAGGAATTCAACCATGCAGAAACATTTTTTGCATCTCTTATCATTGTGGGGAGCAACCCTTCAGTGCGCTCAGAAAAAAACCATCAAAGAGATGATATATATGGGCACTCCTGTCCATCCAAACACTTACTGTGTCCCTGGGCCATTCCACCTCCAAAACCACCTGGAACAAAGAAACAAATCAAATCAGCAAACAACCAGCTAAACAAAAATAAATTAAAAAACAGAGAAACAAACAACATGTGCATTGATACTTCAATAAGACTTTTTATCTCTCAAAGCAAGAAGAGCCAGAGATCCCACTAAGGACTTTTGCTATGGCTATTGATATTATGTGCAAGGTGCTCATATAGCATGGTGATGGGTAAGAGTATATAAACACTAGATAGATAGATAGATAGATAGATAGATAGATAGATAGATAGATAATGATATTTACTTTTGTGTAAATGTATAATAACTCTTTTTTTCTCTTCAGTCAAGTTTGTCTGGATTTTTACTAGTGTAAATACCCAATTCTGCATGAAGAGATAGCATGTTATGTTCTCATGGAGACAATAATATTGTCAGATAATTATATTTCTAAAGAAACACAGAATGAAATCATGATCAAAAGATAAATATGGACATTTAATTCCCAATAAATAACCTCCAACCTATCAGTTTATTCAGTGCACCTTTGAGCTCCTTGTTCCTCATGCTGTAGATGATCGGATTCATCATTGGTGGCAACACAAATAGAGAACAGCCACCAAGAGATTCTGAATTGATGGAGAGCTGGAGATGGGTTTCAGGTATGCAAAAATGGCAGTACAAAGGAACAAGGAGACCACAATGAGGTGAGGAAGGCATGTAGACAAGGCTTTATGTTGGCCCTGCTCAGAGGGGATTCTCACCACTGTGGCGAAGATCTGAACATATGACACAATTATGAAAACAAAGCAGCTTAACCATAAGAATAAACTAAAAATGAGAAACCCAAGTTCACTGAGGTCTGAACCAGAGCAGGCGAGTTTGAGGAGCTGGGGGATTTCACAGAAGAACTGATCTACCATCTTGCGCCACAAAAGGATATTGCACATGTGTTTCCAGTGTGCACTGCAGAGTAAAGAATAACATTGATCCAGGCACTGGCTGCCATTTGGACACAAGATCTCCTGTTCATCACAGTCTCATAGTGCAGTGGTTGGCAGATGGCAACGTATCGATCATACGCCATGATGGTCAGTATGGCATAATCTGCTGAAGCAAAGAAGGCAAAGAGAAAGACTTGGGCAACGCACCCAGAATAAGAAATCCATCTGGTGTTCATGAGGGAGTTGGCCATAGATTTGGGGATGATGACAGAGATGGAGCTGAGGTCTATGATGGACAGATTCATGAGGAAGAAATACATGGGGGTGTGAAGGTTGCGGTCACAGGCTATGGCTGTGATAATGAGAAGGTTCCCCAGCAGGGATATCAGGTAAAGCAGTAGAAACACCACAAAGTGTAAAATCTGAAGTTCCTGAATGTCAGAGAATCCCAGGAGAAGGAACTCGGTTACAGCGGTTTGGTTGGACATTTTCTTCCTCAATACATCGTGTGATGGCTGTGGAGGGAATGAGAAGGACAATGATCAGCATTAGAGTGACCGAGAGAATGACCCTGTTTCTCCTTACCCTAATACCTCATTATATGAATGTCAAAGGTACACAGAACTCGTCACTTGCAATAGTTAGGTATTGTTAGTGCTCCTTGCCTCTGAAATTAATCAGTCTATTATTGCACGAATGTAAATTGGATCAGCTCCTTTAAAGTTAATGGAGCTTTGTCACTTTACCCCGTCTGAGGATTTGGCCCAAGGTGTGGTTTGATAAAATGCAGTGTGAAGAATGGAACAAAGCACACTCCAAACCCAACAGTTTTTCCAAAGACGGTCCCTCTATTGTGACCATCACCAAGCTCACAGTTTGGTCATGAAATTAATAGATTAAAATGTCAACACAGCGTGATTCCCACTTTGCAGAGCAATATGACATAGACTCCTCCAGCATCGTAAGTAGCAGCTCATCTCTAATGTTTCTACCCCAGGATCTGTGCTTAGATGTCCAGCTGTCTGCTTCCAAACTGATTTATGGCAACAACTCCCAGCTGCACTTCTGCCTGCTTGTAACAGTGGACTAGCAGCATCCCTCCATCATCGCTAAGTTGTATCATTTACTCTGTGCAGTGCAGTGCAGTGGCTGTCATGATAGCGGGGCTCTGTTCTTGTCTCTGCCAGTGACCTGCTGTGTGACCTTGGACAAATCATTTTCCCTCTTTCTGCCTCTGTTCCCCACCCCCTTCTCTGCTGTGTCTGCTAGGACTGTAAGGGCTTTCGGAAAGGGGCCAGGGGGTAGATTTTCAAAGGCATTGAGGCACCTAGTGGGATTCTCAAAACATCAAGGCCCTCAACACCCTTTGAAATCAATGAGCTGTGAGCTCCTAGGTCCTTCTGAAAATCCCACTAGGTGCTGAAATATCTTTGGAAACATTGCTCTGTGTCTTGTTAGGTGTAAGTTTTGCACACTCATTTACACCATATATACTCAGCCAGCAGCAGTGTGAAGCTGGGCCAGGAGTTCAGGGTTCTACTCCCAGTGAGTTCCCGTATGTCCTTGAACAGGGTCAGGATAGACAAGGTTTGGTTGCTTGGTTCAACTCTAACTCAGGGTTAAAAGGGGCTAGTCTGTATAAAACACAGTCTCTGCACTATCAACTTTACCAGTTATTCAATTGTTACCTTCATGCAACTATCCCTTTGAAAGAGAAATCACACAGATGCAATAGAATAAATGGACCCGAAATTAATATTTTATCAGAGAATATTAATGTTCCTCAACTTATTTAAAGTTTAAGGCTGCTTGGAAATTTTTAGCTGTGTCTTTTATAATGGAGATTGTTTTTTCAGCTAAACAACAACAAATCTCAGACTCTTCTTTTCTCAAACATTTTGGGTTTATTGATTAAAGAATCTGAAAACTCAAAAACCAAACATTTTTGGTGCAATTAAAAAAAATCCAGTTTTCAGTAGAAAGTTTTCATTTGGCAAAAATTAAAAAAAAATAGATTTTGCATTTTCAGTGAAAAGTCAACCTTTTCCTGAGAGGCAGAAAAATTCCTATCAGCAGTAGATAATTGATTAAACTGAGAGTAAAGTCTTAATTAGTTCATATTGTAATTCATATTTATCATCTTAATTTTCCCCTGTATGTTGATCCGCAAACATATTTAATTGAAATAACAAACTTACTGTGCTGATCTCTGTGGACTTTTTCCCCAGGATATGACGCATCCAGCAGCAGGATTCTTTGATCAATATCTATATACCTCCTGGAAGCTAAAGGCCAAGGTATCTGAGTGTCCTTTCACCCCTCACTCTGTGACTGAACTAGACTCTGATCTGTTGCTTTCTGCAGGTGAGCCGTGTGTACCTGGCTTTGATTTGAAATAGCATTAAAGGACCCATGCTGCAGGAAGGTGATTTATTCACTTCTATTTTCTAAGGGCTAGTGGGACTCACTCCCTGGAGCCCTGCACAGCTCAGCAGCAAGGGCCCAGAGGCAAGTGCATAGATGCCTTGGTGATAAAGCCAAAAGGGTCATTTTGATCTTCTAATCTGATCCCCTGCCTAGCACAGGGCCTACAGTCTCCCCCTGGGTTCCCTGCTTCCAGCCCAGCTTCTGTGTTATCTGTTGGCCAGGATTACAAATGGATTTAGGCATCTATCAATGCTCCTATGTGAGCTAAGTGCCTAAATCCCACAGGCATTCAATGGGAATTGGGTGCCTAAACTGTTGATGCTATTGTATCCCGGTAGACACCTATCAGCTTCTTTAGGTGCCTAAACCCCTTTGTAATCCTGGCTCTGGATCTATTTTGCTGATTTCTGAGGCCTGAGCTTCTCTGCAATTCCAGAAAATGACAGCAGAGATTTGTAAGGAGCCTAATGGAGTAAAGCATGTACATCTTGGGCTTCTAACTCCCTAAGACTCCAGTAAGAATCGTGAGCTCAAATGATAGCATGCAGAGCAGTCAGCAGTGGCTAGAGAAAGGAGGTCAAGACACTGGAAGATCCTGTGATCTAAGCCTGGCTATGCACTATATTACCTCAACTCTCTGTGCCTCAGTTTATCAAAACAATTAATCTGAGGAATATTAACTGATACGGGAAGAACAATTCATAAAGAATCATTTATTTAGAGCTGATCCATGATTCAGTTTTGTTTGAGCTTTTAATGAATTTTCACAGATCTGGGTGAAAGATTTGTCATGTTATTTTTTTCAAGCAGATTTTCCTTGTTTTCCACAGGAACATAGGAATTGCCAGAGACCAGTGCCCTGGGTCTGACTGGGGCCAGCCCCGGATCATGCACCACCCACAGCCTGGAGCAAAGGTTTGGAGAGTGGGGAGATCTGTCCCCAGTGCAGCTGCTGCAGCATTGACTACCTGAGTCTGCAGAGAGCCTGAGACAATGGCTCTGGGAGAGCGGAACTGCCCCACACATCTCCATGGTGTTGAACTCCCAGTCCCACTTCTCTGAGGACCCCAACAACCCCAGCCCATCAAGGGGCTCAGTGTGCAGGGGGAGGGGAAGAGCACAGCAGTCCTGACCCCATCACCCAAGCAGATACACCCTGGCTGGGAATGTAAGGACTGGGGAGGCCATGACTGCCCTCTGCCTGTCTGTGGGCACCTTGCTGAGCCCAAGGGGTGGGAGAGAGTCACCCACTGTCTCTTCTGGGAGGGAGCATGGGTCCCATGCCACCATCCCACCCACCTCTGACACTCCATGTGAACACAGGGTCAAGGGGGCAGAGCCCCATGCATGGCCCTGGAGTGTCTGAACCCAGCTCTGAGAGTCAGCCTCTTTCCACAGGCTCATGGAACAGCCCTGCTCAGGGAAGTGACTCCTGCAAGGATCATAAGGGTGGTTCCCTGTGAGTTAGTGGCTAGTTGGAGACTGCACCATAGCAGTTTAATTCATTCTCTTACCTTATGTAACCTTGAAGATTCTTGTAATCCATGCCAATATTTCACCCTGCTGAGCTCTTTTTCTCAGTGATACCTTGTGGCAATGAGTTCCCCAGGTCAATGGATTTGTGAGCTCTTCAGGAGAGCTTCTTGAACATTTTCTATCTAAATGTTTTGTTGGTCAGAAAATGCCATTTCATCAAAACAAAAACTTTTCTCGGGAAAGGGTTGGATTCAATGAATCTTCTGATTTAATTTTTATTTGTTAAAGGTGCAAGAATGGCTGAAATATCCTGTTCTGACATTTTCCTGCTTAAAATGTTTTTTTCATTTTGATGTCTCAGTTAATTTATACTAAAGAAAAGGTGAAAATAATTAAAAAGGTCAAAATCAAAGCAAAACTTTCCTCTGGAGCATGTGGCACGTTGCCTGGTGGGACCCACTGGCCATGCCTCAGCTGATCAGTTCCCTGCCCTGGACACTAGCGGCATCTCCGTCTCTCCCAGTCTTTGCCTGTGGCGAGCGTGTAGTCTGCTGAGGACTGAAATGTTTTAATTTAACTAAAGTCTTTGGACTCAAGATGGGGGTAACTGAGTGAAGTTAAATGGCCTGTGATATACACAAGGTCAGAAGAGATGATCGAATGGCCCCTTCTGGCCTTAAACTCTGTGAAACTATGAAAATTATCAAAACAAAATGTTTCCATTGACTGAATGTATTTATTTATTTATTTTTAGATTATCTCTTAATCACTCAATGCTTAAACATCCAGGGTAACAGTTCCCTCATCACCTAAGTTTCTGACTTTAGCATAAGCAATACCATCTCCTTCTAGGTGTTTGGAGTGATCCACAACCCAGAGAAGATGGGTATTCACCTGCATAGTGTTCATGAGGGGCCCAGTCTGGTAGGTGTGCTTAGAGGACACCTCCCAGATCTGGTCCCATTCAGACCCGGCCCCCAGAGGCAGAGGAAAGGTTGATGAACTTGCCCCATCATTCAGTATTATCTGGCCCAATAAAAGATATCACCTACCTTGTCTCTCTCTCATAAAATGTGTTTAGCTGGTCAAAAAAATTGAGGGATTATTTTTTCTTTGAAAAACTGCATTTTAATTAAAGTTAAAAATATGAAAAAGTATTTTCAGAAATTGTGCACATTTTTTTCGAAGGACAACAGAGAACTGGGGAAAACCACATTTTTTGTGTTTCCTCCAATGCTACCCCTGGTTCCCTATGTTCAGCTCTTTTTATAAGGAAAACAAACTAATATTAAACTACTACTAATAATTAATACGATTGAAATACCAAAACCTGAACATTTTCAGTTAAAATCTTCATGAAAATTTTCCAACATTGGAAAATGGTTCTTTTTATGAACTTAAATATTAAAATGTTTTTGAAATATTTCAAAAATAATTATAACAAATGTTTTTATTCCTGAACAATTCTATACTTTTAATAGTTGAAAGCTTGGAAAAGTGATTCAGTAAAAATGGCCTCTTCTTACTCAACACACAGATCTACTAACCATGTGTAGCCGAGTCAGATTTTCAGCAACAAATAGAAATAAATAAATTGTAAATACTGTTACTCCTATTGGCTCCTTCAAAGTCAGCACAGATCTGGGAAACTGACGGTGGCTATTCCTGGCTGGCATATTGGCAACAGAATTGTGAACTGATTTTTCATCAGTGACTCCTTTGTGAAATTACAGAAAGCAGCAGGAGTGCACAGGGGTACATGACAGCAGGGTGTGAAGGAGAGGGGACTGTACAGGGGTACATGTAGGCAGCATGTGAAGGAGAGGGGGCTGCACAGTTTAAAGCTTGATATTGCCTATAGAGCGTTTATTGCTTGTATGATGACAGAGAAGTTGAGACACAGCTTCACGCTCAGGTCCCAGGCTGAGCTCACAAAACACGCAGGTAGGGAATTAAAGTTTAATTTGTAAACTGATGAAGTGTCCAAATGGCCCAGATAAAGTCATTTTACAAGCACATTTCAGAAAGTTGTACAATAGAGTCTAGAAGCTGTCCTCAGTGAGCAGAGGGTGGGATGTCAAAGGAGTCTGATAGATCTGAATATTTTCCCTTCAATAGCCGCTCATGATTTTTGTTGTTGTTTTGTTATGTTGGTGCTTTAGTGCATATGAACCCCAATCCTGGACCAGGACTCCGTTGTGCAAGGTGCTGTAAAAACACAGAACAAAAAGACCATCTCAGCCCCAAGGAGCTTAACTCCATGCCCTTCAGAACTAGCCTAGGACCCAGTAGGATTGACTCCTTTTCTCCTGCTCTAACCCTTGATCACATTTCCCTCCCAGTGCCAGCAATAAAACTCACTGGAATTCCCTCAAACTGGGGCCACTCAAATGTCCATTTCTTTCCCTGCATCCCAAATACTTCCTTCGTGTCCACCATGCCCTGCAGGGGAATTCCAGAGCAGGCTGAGTTTGGGTGGCTAAAATAAACATGTAACCAAACCGAACCACTCCAGGGATTTCTTAATGATTCCGCTGGTGGCAGATTCCCTAAATCTCCAAAGAGTCAGGTCTCCTCATCCTGCCAGGAAAGCAGAGGGAGATATCAGAGACTCTTTCACCCTAGAGCCGCCTTACCTCATGTGTCAGCTATTATATCAGAGGAAGATTTCTGGGGCTGTCTCATTTTTGGAACCAGGTCCACTTCCCCAGCCTCTCAGCACAGCAGTGATCAACTCTGTGATGTGACTTCCCCAGGCCTTTCTTGCTCTTTCGGAGGCAGCTGGCTATGAGACCATGCACACGGCAGGTTATGCGAGGTATTGACTATTGATTCTTAAACTGTGCAATGTGATATTGGGGATAGGCAATGTTATTGCCAGATAGGGGGATGCTCAGAGCCCACAGTGAGAAGGAAGGAGAGGTCTGGTTGGGGACATCACACTGAGCACTTGTACTGTTTTCTGTTCGAAAGGGTTATTACAGCTATTGGCGGGGCTGTCAGATAAAAGGAGTTTGGAGGATAATAGCCCACAGACCCATTCTTCTTCACTGGGGCCCAAACCCGCTCTTGGTGGCCCTGCCATTCTTGCTATGATCCTCTGAAACCTTCCTGTGACTAGCTGTGTCCCCAGGTTCTCCCACAGCAGAGAATCTGTGGAGCTCAGATCTCCAGGGCAGGTTAGAGCTGGAAAACAGATCCCAGGGAAGTGCCCAGATTGATGGATAAAACCATAGTGAGATTCCCACCATGGGTTTCATTATTTCTTTCTCTTAGTATAGTCCAGGTTCTGTGGCTCTCCAGCAGCTGTGGACTGGAGGGGTCAAAGTAAACCTGCATCAGAACTGAAGGTGGAATTTGGCACCTGACTCTTCCGAATTCCTTTAAGAATCCCAGCCCTGGGGCCCCGAAAACAGCCTAGATTCACACTAAGGGCTAGACTAAGAAAAACACAGGTGCCTCACTGCTACTCTCAGAGTCTAAGTACAACATCTCGGTGCCGCTGGCATTCACAACCCCCTATTTAGATTCACAATGGACCAGAAGTGCCTCACGGCTATTTTTGGTGCCAAAGTCCATTGTTTTCTGCCACTCATATTCACAACCCCTGCTTAGCTGCCTCGTGGGCACCTAAACTCACTCAACACCTAGATTTCTGCTGCAAAAGTTCCCCAGGTACCTAAGTTTACGCCACTAGGCACCTCCAGACAGGTCGATGCCTCAGCCCCAGTGTGTCCCACAAAGCAGAGGAAGGTGAGTGGAGGAAGGGCTCTCCTCCTGGCAGCTGAGCTCAGAGCTCACCTACTGGACCGGGGCCCACTCAGAATCAAGCCAGAGGAGGTGGTGTGGTGCAATGTGCTAGGGGAGAAAGGATTTGACAGGGGTCTCCCACAGTCCACGTGAGTGCTCTAAGCCCTGGGCTAAACACTGTAAGCTGGTGGGTTCTGCTGCCTCCCCCTCTGGCATGTCTTGCCAAAAAATGGTGTAGACACCTAGCTCCAGTGGAGTGGTCCTGGCTGTGGATCCAAGCTCTGTGAGAAGGGTGGGGTAGAGCACTCACCCCTTTCTGTGCCATCTCCCATCGCAAACACAGGCAGCGAGCCCTTCAGCCTGCTGGCTTTTGTGAATCCCATTCTTAGACATCGACCTCTCCCCATTTGTTAGGGAGCCTGGGCACTGAACTCAGGCATTGTGAATACCAGGGAGGTTTTTTAATTGTCTGAAAGACAAAGTCCCATTGTGAATCCAGCCCCAAGGTCCTCAAATGATTAAAAATTGATTGTTTGGTAAACTGTGCACAAGCAAATATGCATTTTAGCACAGGCAAAATGTAAATGCATACATAAAGAACTCAGGCTACACTTAAAGGGTGAGGGAGTCTATCCTGGGAAGCAGGGACTCTGAAAAGGATTAGGGAATCATGGTGTATAATGAGCAGAACATAAGAGCCTAATGTGACACTCTGGCCAAAACAAAAACGATCCTGGGATGGATAAACAGGGGAATCTAAAGCACTGATGCAACCTCTGCTGGAATAGAGAGTACAGTTTTCGTGCCACAGTTGAGGAAAGATGTTAAAAAATTTGGAGAGGGTTCAGAGAAGAGCCACTAGAATGATTAAAGGATTAGATAATGTACCTCTTAGTGATAACCCAACGAGCTCAGTCTGTTCAGTTTAAGAAAGAGAAGGATAAGGGATGACTTGATTACAGGCTATGTAAGTGTCTACACAGGGAACAAATATTTAATAATGGGTTCTTCAATGTAGCTGAAAAAGGTCTTACATGATTAAGTGTCTGAAAGTTGAAGCTAGACAAATTCAGACTGAAAATAAGGTGCAAATTTTTAACTGTGAGAGTTATTAACCCTTGGCATCTTCTTGATCAGGCCCGGCTCAAGCTCAGGGGGATTTCAGAGAGTCTTTGATGTTAGTGCCAGTCTTAGTGCATGGGTCAGATATGGTATAAGGGGAAGATTTCTGGGACTTCCTCTTCTTTAGAGTATGATTTCCTTCCCCTCTCTATTCAGAGAGCAATGATCAGCTTTGAAATGTGACTTCCCCTGGTCATCCTTAATCATTAAGAGGCAACTGGATCTGATACCACCGGCGCAGCAGATTGCATGAGGTAGTGACTGTTTTTGTAAATAATCTACAAACTACAATTAGCTATAGGCTTTGTTACTGAAGGGGGAAGAGGTGAGTGGGAGGCTTTTCAAATGTAGGCTTGAGTATTAGAGAAGTCCAAGTGATTTAGGAGTACATCAGCCCACTGAGCCTTTACTACCAAAACTATCTGACACCTTTGTAAGACTAATTCTGTCTGACAAAGCTTCTCATTAGGCAACAGCTCTATGCTGCTGTGATCTGAAAGCCATTTTCTCTGGGGCTGGCTGGAGCTTCGAAGTTAAAACCTGAAAAAGCCAAGGGAAGTTCCCATATCTGCTTATGAAACCTAAGTGAGATTCCCTGCACCTAACTCTCTTATTCCGCTTTGATGATCCTAAACTGAGAAGTGATATGTGTTATGGAAGGCCCCAGAAGGTGTCCATGGTAGGGCAGAAATTGAACCCAACTCCCTAGAATCCACAGCCAGTGATTTACCCATAAAGCCATCCTTCCCCTCTCCTCCCAGCACAGAGCACTGTCATTTAAGAATGAAATATTTATTTAGGGCTGATTGATATTTTCAGCTCTCGGGATTTTCAAAAATACTACTGTGAGTTGAGTGTCCATAATACCATGGCAGCTTTGAATATTTCATTGTAGATGAATACCTGCAAATCTTTACACATTCATAGTTTTTCAATAGAAATGTCTGAAGCTTAGCACTAGAATGCATGTGTACCAAAATACAGAGACATGATTTTTTCAGAAATCTTCAGCAAAAGTTATTCCTGCTCAAGCCAATCAGACTTAATTCCTTTTCTTTATGTAGCCACTCTAAGGGGTCAAAGACCATTGTTTTGTTAAGGCAAGATAGAGGAATTCAGTACCTCTGATGGGGTAGGGAACCCCAAGCTATCTGTCTCTCTCTTTCTTTCACCTAAAAACGCCAGCAGTTTTGGCCCACTGGGAGAGATCCTGACCACGGTAAGAGTCAGTCATCATCTTGCTGGAAGACAGTGTGTGAGAAAGGCCAACTTGAGCAAAGCTTTGAACCAAAACTTGCTAAATAAATCTTTAGACTTTTGCCTGCATGTTCGCACTTTTACTTGCTGGTAACCATTTCTAACTTTGTGTCTTATACCTGAATTCACTAAAAGTCCTGTCTTCTTTTTTTTATAAATTAGTTTCATTTTGTAATCTAAACCAATCCAATGCTGTGTTTCAGCTGAACTGTTTGGTAACTCCAGTTAAACTAGCAAAACTATTTTATATTGACTCTGTACAGAAGCAATGAACCTTTAATATCTGAAGTGTGCAGAAAAGGGGGAAGACAATGCAGATATCATGGTATAATTCCCCACTCTGAACCTTAGCGTCCAAAAGATGGGGTACCAGCATGAATTCCTCTAAGCTCAATTACCAGCTTACTACTTGTAGCACTGCCACCAACCAGGAATTCCAGTATCTGGTATACTCTGGTCCCCCCAAAACCTTCCCTGGGAACCCCCAAGACCCAGATCCTCTGGATCTTATCACAAGGAAAGTAAACCCTTTCCCCCACCGTTGCCTCTCACAGGCTTCCCCTCCCTGGGTTATCCTGGAAGTTCACTGTGACTCAACCTCCTTGAATTACAAAACAGAAGAAAATTCACCTTCCCTCCTCCTTCTCTCTCCCCTACCAGACTCTCCCTGAGAGAGAAAGTCCCACCCTGAGCCTCTAGGCCACATGAGGAATCTGTGGCCCATGTGAGCTGTGCACTATCAGGGCTTCAGGAAGATGAATGGAGACAGTTGTTTAGCAGGGGGCATTTTGAGTGTGTGTAGGTTGCTACTGTTCACTCCCAAAGACCCCAAATTGGAAATGACCACTGGTGGAGCTCAGAAATTCTGCTGAAGCAGGGTACTCACCATTGGGCTGAGTACACAGTCTGGAATTGGTAAACAAAGAAAATTTTCAAGCAAGAAATCAGTTAACATGGAGTTAATATTCTTTTAATAACAGTAATGTACTGGGATTGCATCATAATTATTATCATCACTGTTCCTTCTTCAGGCATATTTTGAGGTTAATAATGGAGAAGAAGAACTTCACCACCCCAGTAACAGAATTTGTCCTCTTGGGCCTCACTCAGAGACCTGAGCTGCAGCCATTCCTTTATGTGACTTTCTTCATAGTCTACATAAACACCTGGCTGGGAAACTTCATCATCATCACCACTGTGATCTCTGACTACCAGCTCCACACCTCCATGTATATCCTGCTGGCCAACTTGGCTTTCCTAGATATCAGCGAATCATCAATCAGTACTCTAAAATTACTCTCAGATCTCCTCTCACAGCATAAAACCATCTCATTCAATGAGTGCATCCTTCAGATGTTTTTCTTCCACTTCTTTGCTGGCGCTATGGGGTTTTGCCTTGTGGGGATGGCGGTCGATAGGTACGTGGCCATCTATAAACCACTGCGGTACTTGACTATCATGAACCGGGGTGTATGCATGAGGATATGGCACTGGCATGGCTGGTTATTGGCTCACTCTGCTATTCAGACTGGACTGCTCCTCCAGTTACCGTTCTGTGATCCAAACAGCCTGGACAATTTCTACTGTGATGTCCCACAAGCCATCAAACTGGCCTGCACCAACACTCAATTGGCTGAAATGCAGATGAATTTCAACAGTGGGTTATTGATCATAATAATATTCATCATTCTGCTTATTTCTTACACCGTCATCTTAATCAAGATCAGGACACATGTCCACATGAAAGGGAAGCACAAGGCTCTGCCCACCTGTGGAACCCAGATCACTGTGATGTGTTTGCAATTCATACCAACATCTTCATCTATGCTTGGCCCGTCAAGCAGTTTGCCCTGCATAAGGTGGTCTCAGTCATTTACTCTGTAATCACCCAATGCTGAACCCGATGGTCTACACGCTGAGAAACGCTGAGATGAAGAAGGCCATCGGGAGACTATTGAACAGAATGCCGTTTTCACTGCGGGAAAGACAGACATAGTTTATCTCTCAATGTCCGTTTGTGTTAAAAACCTGATCTCAGTCATATAATTAGAGATCAGACATATGTGGCACATGAAATGTGTGTGTGGTCAAATAAAGATCAAATCCTGCATACTCATGAGAATCTCAGTTCACAAATGCATAATAGATGGAGAGCCAGAACTCCACATAGGAAGAAAAGCAGTCAGTGGAAATAAGACATAGCTCCATATCGGTAAAATAAATAGTCCAGATCCCCAGCTGGAGGAAATAGGTGCATCTCACTAAATGACTTCCACCAGCTAGGGCTTTGACCCTGAGAACTGATGGTCAAAATTATTCTAAGAATGATTTCAACTAATGAGGAATCCATGAAAATAAATATCTTCTAAAAAAATCTGTTGAATAAATTTTGTGTCATAACTAATGGACTGATTGTGATGAAGAAATTACTATCAAATGTTCCAATAATGAGTAAGGTCATTTTTTACTTTATGGCTAATTCTTTTATTCCTTATACATATACAGCACTTATCTGCATTTACCATGTGAAGTCTCTCAAAATCTTTTAATAATCTTCACAACTTACTTTAAAAAATACTTCGGTTTTAGTTCTCTACATGCTATTTCTATTTCTAACCCTAACTTCACAAGTTACACTGAAGTTTTCTTTGCTTCCTTTTTCTGCTAATCCTGATACAGAATGGGAGTAGAATGGGAAATATTTTTGATGGATTTTTTAATAATTCTCCTTTTCATTCATAATATACACATTTTGATTTTTCCACATTTACTCCTTTTCTAAGAAAGAAAGAAAGAAAGAAAGAAGTGGGGCCATTTATCCCAATATAAATTGAAGATCAGATAGAGAAAATCTTAGCAACACTGAATTCCTCCAAAGTTCTATCCCTAGTGGGAATGAATCACACTGTAACCATTAAAAGTTCCAATCTTGTAATTAATCCCATGGGACGAAGAGCTAAGAACATGCAAATGGGTTCAGAATTTTTTTCTCATCTTTGGTTTAAACTCACAGACAAAGAATATGGATTTAAAACTGTGTAAACGGCCAGCTGCCCAGCTGATATAAAAGGGCCAGATCCCCAGTTAGTGAAAATAGGCCTAGGTACTATGAAGAGAGTGGAACTGTATCAATATACATCAGCAGAGGACCTGGTCCTTAGCTTTTAGTGTTTGCTTTTGGGTTCCACTTAATGACCTACTTCAACCAGCCAGGGCAGCCTGAGCTGTGGGTTCTTCTGATGGCTGAATCCCTAGAATGGTTAATGTGATGTGGGCAGGCGGGAGGGAATCCCTGCTCATCTAGAAGAGATTATGTGGAGTTAATGGAGGAACAGGCTTTTTCAGGACAGATAAGTTTCTGGTCCCACTAGGCTCTTAGCTATTCCAGGTCACATGTTGGTACTATAAGTATATTTTTTATTCTGCAAACACCTTGGGACACCCTTTGTGCCTCAGCCCTGCCTTGTTTTTATCCAAGGGTCCTTCCAGGGATGCTGCCATTGTGTGAGATTTGGGCAGCTGATGTTCTCCCTCTGT
This sequence comes from Chelonoidis abingdonii, assembly GCF_003597395.2. Lineage (NCBI taxonomy): Eukaryota > Metazoa > Chordata > Testudines > Testudinidae > Chelonoidis > Chelonoidis abingdonii. The sequence goes on along the minus strand of NC_133793.1, from coordinate 19,608,557 downwards.
GGTTTAGGGTCAGCTAGGGCAGGTTGTCTGGCTGGTTTGCTCCGAGGTGAGATCAGAGCTGGGCTCACAGCCCTGGAGACTGGATTCAGCTATTTAGCCCCAGAACAGGGACATCCTGGTCTGTGACCATGTCTGAAGCCTGCACAAGCTGGGATCATCTCTAGAGCTGGGAGGGGATTTCAGTCCCTGATCCCATTTAGTCCATCATCTCTCAGGCAAGCCTGCCCTAGGAGGAAAGCAGGGAGCACCCATCTGTGGAATAGATCCTGGTCTGCTAGGAACTACAGAGACCCAGCAACTCCAGCGAAAGGGCATGGAAATGGCTGTGGCTAATACAGCGATAGAGTCTTGAGAGACAGACAGATAAATTGTAACCCTTCTGCCAGGCAGAGTTGATAGCAACAAGGTTTGGGCTCAGTACATAGAGGTTCCTTTTCAACAATACAATGCAAAACTGGCTTGAGCCCCCACCCAGTGATCTGGGAAAATTACACACACATCCCTGGATACCTCAAAGAGGCAATACTTCCTCTCTCACAAGCACAGAGTCTAGGTGTAGCAAAACATCTTTAATAACAGGAGGTAAACAACTCAGCATGAAATTGGGAAAACACCACAACTAGGGTTCATAAACACAAGGTAAAAATGAGAAGACCCATCCTCAAGTAGGTTGGGCCGTGTCCTTTCCTTTTGGGTTCTTGAGTCCAGCAATCCAAAAGTTACTTCACTCACAGTTGCTGTTCTTGGTCAGTGAAGCCCCAGAGTTCAGAAGTTCATCTGCAAAGTTTACCTTCCAGCCTGGGTGGAAAGGAGGGAGGTACAGAGGCATTTACACCAGTGGTCTCAAACTCAGTTTACCTTAGGGGCAGAGCCAGTCCTCAAATCCTCTCAGTGGGCCAATAATGTCACTGAAGATGGTGTTCGTATCACCTCCCAGCCCGTTTCCCACCCTTTTCCCTCACTCCCTTGGCCTCATGCCCCCCCAGCTGACTCTGCCTGGTGACTAGTGATGCTGCCTCCATGGTTGACTCTGCTCAGCAACTAGTGATGGTATCTCTGTCCCTCTTCCCCAGTTAATGGGATCTGCGGGGGCAGGAGGGGGCGCCTTGTAGCAGACAGCCAGCAGCATGGCTGCATGGGTCTCTCCTCTGCAGCTCTGCCAGGAACAGCAGGGATAGGGAACCATTTGCAGGGAGTGGAACTGCCCAAGGTCAATGACAGTTTGCCGAGTGCAGCCCCTGGAGGATCCCAGGAGCAGCAAGAAGGAGCAACGTTCAGGGGAGGGGCATGTGAATCTTTCCTGTGCACTTCCCTCCCGCCCTCACCCTCCCCTCAGCCAGCAGCCATGAGGGTCAGATGAAAGAACTTTTTAAAAAGTTTCCATGGGCCGCAGTGGGGAGGTTCTTGGGCCACAGATGTCCCGTGGGCCAGGACTTTGAGACGTCTGCCTTACACGCTTCACTACTCAGGCCCTCAACAGCTGATTGCCATGCCTATCTGTGGGGTTCTGCTCCAGTCTTCACCCCCAGGTGCCCAGCTGCCCACACCTCTCCACCAGCTGCCCAGACCTATCCACCAGACACCACACCTCTCCATTAGACATTCACCAATATGTTTGCACCCCTCCCCCTCAACTCTTAACACAGCTCTCAGTGATTTCAGCTGTTAGTAGGGGAGCCTCACTGCTGGTGCATGTGGGTAGTCTTCTTGTACCAGAACCACTAGCCCAAAGTAGGTCTAATGCTGAGACCTAGGCATCAACAACTTCTGCAGCATGTAAAAAGACTCTTAACTGAGTTTAAATTAACTCTATTATTGCAGAGCAGAATGATCAAATTGGTGTTTAAGACCTTCACCAAGTGATACAAATACCTGTCTCCGCCCTCTCACAAGTCCCTGGGCTTTGGAATCCATGTCTCTTACCTAGTGAATGCAACTCAGTTGAGGGTGAGTCCCTCAGTCATAAAATTCTAAGTACAGTTCTACTGTCCTTGATGCACATAACTGGGATAACAATTCTTTATTACTCCTGCCCCAATAACAAAGAGACTGGGGATCCCACAGCAGCCAAAGTGTCCATGTGAGCAAGCAGTCCCATCATGCTAAGCAGGATTGGTTTGCCCATGCAAACGAGATCAGCCCCTGAAGTCCTTTTCCACAGCTCACCACCAAATTTCAAGAGAGAGCTCATTCTGATTCTGCTTACAAAATAATGACAAAATAGTCAGAATCCTGCTTCAAAGGGAATGAACAGAACAGGGCAATTATCAAATGATCCATCCCCTGTGTCCAATCCCAGCTTCTGGCAATCAGAGGTTTAGGAACATCCAAAGCATGGGGTTGTGTCCCTGACCATCTTGGCTAATAGCCTTTGATGGACCTATCCTCCATGAACTTATGTAATTCCTTTTTTTAATCCTAGTTATACTTTTAGCCTTCACAAAATCCCCTGGCAATGAGTTCAACAAGTTGACTGTGCGTTGCGGGAAGAGGTAATTACTTTTGTTTGTTCTGAATCTGCTGCCTATTTATTTCATTGGGTGACCCCTGGTCCTTTTGTTACGTGAAGGGGTAAATAACACTTCCCTGTTCACTCTCTCCACAACATTCATGATTTTATAGACGTTTATCATATTCCGCTTTGGTCGTCTCTTTTTAAGCTGAACAATACCAGTCTTTTTATCAATCCTCATATGGAAGCTGTTCCATACCCCTAATCATTTTTGTTAATCTTCTCTGTACTTTTTCCAGTTCTAATATATCTTTTTTTTGAGATGGGGCAACCAGAACAGCATGCATTTTTCAAGGTGTGCACGTACCATGGATTTATATAGTGGCATTATGATATTTTTTGTTTTATTATCTATCACTTTCCAAATGGTTCCTAACATCCTGCTAGTTTTTTTCACTGCTACTGCACATTCAACAGATGTTTTCAGAGAACTATCCACGATGACACTGTGACAGTAGAATGAATTATATTGTAAAAATAAGAATGGATTAAAGAAATGTTGTATGTACCTTTAAGCAGAAATAAGAAATGTTGAAATATAGGTGCCAGGAAAAGAAACATTAGGCATAAACAAGGGTGCTAATGGAACTAAAACCAAACTGGCAAACGATAACAATAAAACAAACAAGCCAGATACTTGCCCAGGTAAACTTATCAGATTCTGCTTCCTTTGTTATCTTGTTACGTTCTTGCCCTTTTATCTGTATAAATAAGATAGTTTGTGTCTTGCGTGGTGCTCACATTATCTGGGTGTTATTAGCAGAGCGCTGTGCTAATAAAACAGAGTGGGCTTTATTTGACAAATGTGAGTCCTGAGTCTGACTTTGACAACACCAAGATCTCTTTCTTGAGTAGTAATAACTAATTTAGACCCCATCATATGTATAGTTGAGATTATGTTTCCAGCGTGCATTACTATGCATTTATCAATATTGAAATCCATCTACCATTTTGTTGCCCATTCATCCAGTTTTGTGAGATCCCTTTTTGATCTTCACTGTCAGCTTTGGACTTAATGGTCCTGAGTCATTTTGTATTGTCTGCAAATTCTGCCACCTCACTGTTCCTTATCTTTTAACAAGATACTAATCCATTAGAAAACATTCCCTCTTATCCCATGACTGCTTACTTTGCTCAAGCTGTTGGTGTGGGACTTTGTCAAAAGCTTTCTGAAAGTCCAAATGCCCTATATCAACTGGATCTCCTTGTCACATGCTTGTTGACTCCCTGAAAGAATTCTGATAGATTGGCGAGGCATGATTTCCCTTTACAAAAGTCATACTGACTCCTCCCCAACATACTTTGTTTAGCTATGTATCTGATAATTCTGTTCTTTAAAATAGCTTCAGCCAATCTGCACGGTACTGAGCTTAAGCTCACCAGCCTGTAATTGTCAGGATTGCCTCTAGAGCCCATTTTAAAATCAGCATTACATTAGCTACCCTGCAGTCATTTGTCCAGAGGCTAATTTAAGTGATGAGTCACATACCACAGTTAGTTGTTCTCCCAGTTTCATATTTGAGTTCTTTCAGAACTCTTGGGTGAATACTATTTGGTCTTGAAGACTTATTACTGTTTATTTATCAATTTGTTTCAAAATCTCCCCTACTGCGCGCTCAATCTGAGACAGTTCCTCAGATTTGTCATCTGAAAAATTAAAAGTCTCATGTGTGGGAATCTCCCTCACATCCTCTGCAAAGAAGACTGATGCAAAAGAATTTATTTAGCTTCTCTGCAACAGCCTTGCCTTCCTCGAGTGCTCCTTTAGCATCTCCAGCGACATCACTAGTTGTTTGGCAAGCTTCCTGCTTCTGAAAGTACTTAAGAAAAATTGTCTTAGTTTTTGTGTGTTTTGTTAGTTGCTTTTCATATTCTTTTCTGACCTTCCTAATTATACTTTACGCTTGTCTTGCCACAAATCAATGTGTAAATAGGTAGCTGGCCGTTTACGTGGTGTTGTGGTGGAATTATTACAGACAAGCTACCATGTAGGACACTGGTGAATCAATATGTATTTCTCCAGAAAGTGGGAATCAATATTTTAGCGTTATCAATAGTAATAGCCATGTTAGTATTTAAATTTCATGCCCAAATTTAGAGCCTGCTGTTTGTCATAATTTGGTACTATATTGGCTAGAATTGTTGGATTTGGGTTGTACTTTGTTCCAGCCTTCATACTGAATCTTATCAAGCCACATCTTGGGCCAGATCCTCAGATGGTGTAAACTGACCCAGATCCCTTAACTTTAAAGAGGATAATCAAATATTCACTGATGTGATAATGCATTTCATTAGTGCGCTGACTGACAGGGGTGAGGAGCATTCCCAAATCCTAGTCAGTGGAAGTGATGAGAGCTGTGCACCCTTGACATTCCCATCATGAGATACTATGGAGAGAGAATTAGGTCATTTTCTCTCTCAATCTAATCTTGACCATTGCTTTTTCTTCTTCCACCACAGGCAGGACATAACTGTCTTGTTTTGCAGATCTATATCTGTTGAGGGCTTACTGCATAAAGTTTCCCTTGCTAAACCTGTGTTCCTTGCCTCCCTGCCACATTCTGCTAAAAGGGATTCAGCTAGAAGCCCAAGTGAGCACTGCCTAGGTGAAGCTCTGGCCGAATTCTAAGGCAGCTGGACAGTGGCACATCCCATAGACAAAGAAAGCGTGTCAGAAAAGGGGTCTGAGCTGGAAAGTGTTTCCTACAGCCCCAGAGCTAGAAACAAAGATGACACTCTACCCAGATGCAGTTATCTTGGACGTACATGGCCTCCATTGATTGGGCTGTCTTGTAAGAGACAGGTGACTGTACTGCTGGATAATGGGCCAGGTAGTAACACTTTGCTTATCTGGCTTTTGTTTTATTTTTCCAATTTGGTTTTAGTTGTTTTTTTTCTGTTTTGGGGAGGGGAGGGAAATGTTTATTGCATGGGGGGGGCGTCAATATTCTGTCTTGTGTTTGGGAAGCCAACGTGCCATCTCTTTGATGTTGTTTACTGAGTGAGCTTAAGGTTTGCTTTCCACGATGATCACGGGGTGGAAAGGAGTTGCTGTAGCTCTCTGGATGGCTGAGTTCCTGTTGAAAGGATTATTTTGATGGTGCTGGGATTGTATTGTATTAGCAATGACATGTTTGGGGACCTCGAGCCTTGCACAGGTGTCTTCATCATTTTAAACCTAATACATCCACACTTTCATGTATTCATTTAGATGGAATAAATGGGCTAAAGGTGTTAACATAATCCAGTCACTTTCCAACATTAAACAGTGTTAAAGAAGGTCTGGAACTTGGTGTACAGAGACCTCAGCTTGCTTCACACCATAGCAAACACATCATAAAAAATTTGCTAGTAAGCTATGTCCTCAGCTGATGCAAAGCAATGTAGTTGAAGTCAATGGAGCTATGTTGATTTACAAGAACCAAGGAGACAGCTCATTGACTTCGTCAGCTCCCATAAACTTCAGACCATAAACCATAACCTGAACTGCACCTTCTCAGCTTCCCTTTCTTCACACACCCTTTCACTGGGTGAGCTGGGCCTTTATGAGGGAATGGATCCAAACCATCTATGCCTTCTTAACAGCCTCTCAATGGGGCGTGATAGGGAGCAGCTGGTCTTTCTAAAGAGCCAGAGAGGAAGAGGAAATAGGGGAGGAAGCTCTGGCAGAGGCTGCAGAGCTAAGAAGGCACCTACAGGAGACAGACTTTTGACTGAAGGGAGAGCAGAAGCAGATCCTGGGAAGGGATGAAAAGCTGTTACCAACTTGGAAACATGAAGATAGAAAGAGAGACCTCAGGGAGGAGGGTCTGGGTCCAGCTTGAGCCCAGGCTGGAAGACTCTTTTGTGCTTACTTTGAATTTTATGTTAATAAGACAGACGCTAAGAAAGGACACATGCGCCTTTGGGGAGTTATTGAGGAGCTCCAAGAAAGGAAATGAAGGCCAGGCACTGAGGAGTCATCCCAAGTCATGAGGTGGCATTCCAGAGGCAGCCACTCTATTTACAAGTCCCTTTACCAAACTACCCTTTCCTCTGCTATCCACATAATTTGTGGATATTGATGTAGTAGAGTTGTGTGCGGGGAGGGGTTAGTTTGATCTGTGGTGGAGACAGAAGACTGACATTCCCAGAGGCAAAGAGTTAAGATTGCTAGAGGAAATCTGCCTTTAGTTTTTCCATTAACTTCTTTCAAGGGCTGTTTGGAATTTTTCACATAAGAGATTTTTCCCTTGAAAAATGTTGTTTCATCCAAATTTACTTTTCCTGCTAGACAGCTGGGAGCTGGGCAGCAGGGAAGCCAGATAGCATGGGCATCTGGGCATCCGAGGAATTGGGCAGCAGTCAAGCTGAAGTCAACCAGAAGCCTGCCTGATTTCTACTAAAAGTTTCGATGGATTCAACGCATTCCAATGGAAAGTTCCTATTCTGTCAAAACAGCATGTTCCAGTGGAAAATTGTTCAATAGGATTTTTTTTACCAGCTCTAATCAATATATTTTAACATATTTATCCCACTGACAGGGGTGTTGTGCAAGTTACTATCAAGGCCACTCAGGAGAAGAAATGGGACTCCGACTCAGAGATCGCCCACTTCTCTGCTCAGCCCATTATGTGAGTAAGACTTTGGGTGCAACATTGCGTACCAAGCTATAGCGCCCAGTTCCTTACCACCAAGGATCAATGGGAAATTTGGGTAAATAAGGAAAGCAGAGTTAGGACTCCAGGACTTTACTGCTTGTAGTGATAAATTATTTATTGTTTCAGATTTACCAGAGCACTTATCCCATATTAAACCAACCACTAACTGATTAGGATACAAGGGGACTTTCCATGGGGCCATGGTGTTCCACCTTTCAGTCTTATCACAAAGAAGACTGAGAGGTGACTTGATTAAAGCATATATGCTCCTTCATGGGGAGAAAGGACCTGGTTCTAAAGGGCACTTTCAAATTAACAGGATAAGAACCAATGGCTGGAAGTTGAAGCCAGAAAAATGCAAATTAGAAATAGGGCACAAATATTTAACAGTGAGGGTTTGAAGGGGTACAATGACCCCACATTGTCTGGAAAGAGGCTAATGAGGGCCTGGGCGCTTAGTCAACCCTATCCTGTTACACCTATGAGAGGGGTCAAAGCCTGGAGGGAGCAATTTAAAAAGGGAAAGCCCAATACAGTTGCATCTCAGCAGGAAACGGAGTGGACCTCTAGTGCTAGCACCCTGAAGGAAGGCCTGACTGGGCTCAGAGAAAACCTATAGATTGTGTGGAGGCAGGCTGGTCTGGGGCCAGGGGCTGTCCTGAGCCTGCTATGTGCCAGATCCTCTTTGGAGCAGACAGACCCAGTGTGGGACCTGTAGATTTGCTTTGTCCACCATAATAAATCCTCTTTCCTTCTGGGATCTGTGGAGGAGTGAGCCTGAGAAGGGGCTGTAAGGAGCCCTGACAGATTGGTTTGTTGGTCTAGCTGCATGGTTCTTGCTGTGGGTGCAAGTTGTCTTGAGTTCAAATCCCAAATGAGCCCTCTTGAGTTTTCCTGCAGAAAAAGACCTGAGGATTACAGTGGATGAGAAGCTGGATATAAGTCAGCAGTGTGCCCCTGTTGCCAGGAAGTCCAATGGCATATTGGGCTGTATTAGGAGCATTGCCAGCAGATCAAGAGAAGTGATTAAGGCACTTTTGAGGTCACACCTCGAGTATTGTATCCAGTTTTGGTCCCCACACTACAGAAGGGATGTGGACAAATTGGAGAGAGTCCAGCAGAGGGCAACAGAAATGATTAGGGGGCTGGGGCACATGACTTACGAGGAGAGGCTGAGGGAACTGGGGTTACTTAGTCTGCAGAAGAGAAGAGTGAGGGGGGATTTGAAGCAGCCTTCAATTTCTTGAAGGAGGGTTCCAAAGAGGATGGATCTTGGCTGTTCTCAGTGGTGGCAGATAGAACAAGGAACAATGATCTCAAGTTGCAGTGTGAGAGGTCTATGTTGGCTAGGAAGCACTCTTTCACTAGGATGGTGGTAAAGCACTGGAATGGGTTACCTAGGGGAGGTGTGGATCTCCATTCTTAGAGGTTTTAAGGCTTGGCTTGACAAAGCCCTGGCTGGATGATTTAGTTGGTGTTGGTCCTGCTTTGAGCGGGAGGTTGGATTGGTGACTTCCTGAGGTCTCTTCCAACCCTAATCTTCTATGATTCTATGACAGGCTGAGTTAGAAAGTAGCCGAGGAGGAGAATGGTATGAATAGACAGACCTGAATGCTTACACAGAGTACCCAGAGTAGATAGTATTCCTGGTTTCCCCTACCACGCCCTTGAGGACTGGCACGAAGCCCCCCAGAGATGACCTGGAAGGCCAATAAAGCCTCAAGTCAGGATGAAGACTGGCATGAAGCCACTGGACTACTGAGGAGCTAGATTGTGTTACCTCAGATTGGGTGGGAATATATGTGACTTGGCTGGAGGCTGAGTTATGAGAAGTAGATCACAGCATGGCCAGAGTGACAGTCAGCAGGGAGTGCCAAAGAAGAAGACGACCTTGCTATGCTGCCCAGCCATGAGGAGCACGTAGCCAGGGAGAAACACTTCTAGAGAAATTGTTTACCATTGGAACAAGCTACCAGAGAAGTGGTGAATTCTCCATCTCTTCATATCTTCAGATCAAGACCAGATGCTTTTCTGAAAGTTGCTTTAACCAAGCACAAGTTATGGGCTAAATACTGGGAACTAGGTGAAATGTAATGTCCTCTATGTACAGGAGCTCAAGAAGATGATTTAATGTCCCTGGGCCTAAGATGGTGAATCTATGAACTCTCTTCTAAAGCAGTTGGACTAGGTAATTCAGAGACAGGATAGCGGACAAGGTGGTGACTGGCCTCCTCTAGAATGGCAATTCCTATGTTCCTTAGAACTGGCAAAGAAAAACCTCCTTTGATGTTAGACATTTTCCTTCCATAACTATTCCTTTGAAGCTAGAAGTTGTCCTATCTCCACAACTTTCTCACTGAGTAGGAGTTATGTATTAAACTTTTGTAAGTTCTAAAAAATAATGTAGCATTAACGCTGCCTTTGTTGGCAGTTGTAAATCCATTCACATAAGTTTCCAGGGAATTGTTTCACTCTTATATAATGAATCAGAAAAGGCTTCATTTTTGGAGATAGATAAAAGCCATCTGTGCCAAGCAGGAGAATAGAACAGGGGTCCTCTGTAGAACTCTTAGGTCTCTCTACTGAGGTCCATGATGATAGACTCTGGATCATGTTCTCTGAAAAGCTGTATGAAGAGGTCACAGCAGAGACTCCAGCTTTATTATACCTGTTTTTGAGAAGCACAACCTTTCTCATCAGATTCACAGAAGGTAAAGATGATGTAATTGTCATGAATAACATGTAACAGAGATACTGTGTTTCTTGAGACACCCCTGAACAGACAGTTTTGGATGTATGTAGAACACCCTGGGTTTACTCAGAGTCAGCCCTAGCCAGAGCTAGATGTCAGGAATTTGTGAAGATTTATGAGATATGTGCCTCTCCTGTCCTTCACTGCGTAAAGCCAACCTCCATGATCAATGCGGTTAAAGCCAGCGCAGTGAACCCCAGAGGGGAGAGAAGGTAGAAACTGAGAAAATAAACTTGTTCTGAGGGTAACATATTTATGCATATGGATAAAAATAAATGTAACACAAATTCAGTAGGAGGAACAATCCTTAATAGAATAGTACTAACTGCATTAAGATAGATAATATTATGAATCTGTCATATGAGATCATTTAGAACGATCTTAAATGAGTATAAGCTAGCTAACTGTCTTCTGACCTTGCTCGCTATCTATCCTTCAGTCCACAATCTAGTTTATTTTCTGCCTCTCTGGCATGTCTCTGTCTCCCCTTCATTGTCTAGCTATCTATCTAACTGCATTAATTTGCCATCAGAGTGATTTCTAAGTTACATAAGATAAAAGCAACTAAAACACAGGGTTTATAGTTCAGTATGACTGCAAAAAATGCAATGTCTAGCAGATAGGAAGAAGAAATAGGCAGGTATTAAAATGAATATTGTATTGTATCTGATATTTGCTTGCTATTATTTGTAATCCTGTTAAAACTACTAAACAAAGACATAGAATAAATCAACAACATTATTGTATTCTTAACTCAAAATTCACAACAAATTCATCACTAACAAAAGCATCAATAAAAAATTCAGATATTGTGTGACAAGGAGGTAGAATAAAATCATATGAACTGAAGGGCTGGAAAGATCTTGAGAGGTCACCGAGTCCGTCCTCCTGGGCTGACCATCTAGACATCTCTGACAGGTGTTTTCTAAGCTGCTTTTTAAAAAGTCAAATTGGGGATTCCAAAACCTGCCTTTAACCTGTTCTAGGCTTCCCTACCTTAGAGTTAGAAAGCTTTTCTACTGTCTAAACTAAATCTCCCTTGCTGCAGATAAAGCTGATTCCTTCTTATGCACCCTCAGTGGACATAAAAAACAATTGATCACTTCCTCTTTATAGTAACCTTTTACATGTTTGAAGACTCATCAGTCCCCTCAGTTCTCTCTTCTCTAGACAAAACATGACCAATTTTTTCAACCTTTCCTCATAGGTCTAAATTTTTATCATTTTGTTGCTCACTTCTAGATTCTCCCCAATTTGTCCATGTATTTTTTATTGTGTGATGGCCAAAACTGAACATATTTCTCCAGCTAGGCCTTCTTGGTGATGAGTAGAGCAGAACAATACCTCCGGGTTTACACACACCACAACAGATGATTCTGGCTTCGCTTGTTCGTGTGTGCAGAAAGCTGTGAGTGGTCTCATAGCACCATGAAGACTTAGTAACTATGTTTCTCAGCAGAAGGTGAGCCAGTTTATAAAGGCTAAAATATTATCTGACTTTTACAGCTGGAGACAGTGAGGCGCGGAATGATATGATTTGCTCGAAGTCACACTGGGTCAGGAATGAAGCCCAGATTGCTGATTCCAGTCTTGCCCATTACACAGCACAATGCTGAAGTGCACAGTGTTACTGGGGATAACTGAGGTACCAACCCAGCCAAAGGGTTTGGGGTTAGAGCATGTACAGGGACACTGATGATATTGCAGGGCAAAGGTTCAAGAGCAGAAATCCGGACAATCTGTCCCTCTTCTCTAACCAGATTTAAACATCAACGAAAAACAAAGTAACCCCTCCCCAAAGGTATCTGTTTTGTGTCATATTTACAAGGCTATTATTGCTACTTTTTAAAAACTATTTTTCTTGATAGAACCCATGGCTGACACAAAAGAGAGAAATCAAACGTCCATTGCAGGATTTATCCTCCTGGGCTTTGGGAATCTCCATGAACTGAAAATTCTTCTCTTCCCACTGTTTGCAGTGATCTACATTGTGACAGTGGCTGGGAACATCCCATTGTTGCACTATTGTGGCTGATCAGCACTTTCACACCCCATGTACTTCTTCCTGGGGAACTTGTCCTTCTTGGAGACCTGCTACACTCCACCATCCTGCCCAGGATGCTGGCCAGTCTCCTGAACTGGGGACAGATCCATTTCTGTTAGTGGCTGCATCGTACAATTTGATATCTTTGGTTCTCTGTTAGCTACAGAATGTTGTCTCTTGTCAGTGATGTCTTACGATCGGTATTTAGCTATATGCAAACCACTGCAATATGCAGCCCACATGAATAGTAGATTTTCCTTCCAGCTAGCAGTGGCTAACTGGGTCTGTAGCCAGCACAATGACAGCATGTTGGCTATCACAATTGATTTTCTGTGGCCCCAATGAAATTGACCATTTCCTTTGTGATTACACCACATTGATAAAACTGTCCTGCAGTGACATCAGCTTGATGGTTCTTGTGATTTCCCCTCTCTCCTTCATATTCCTTCTTCCCCCATTTCTATTAACCCTGGCATCTTACTTGTATATCATCAGCACTGTCCTGAGAATTTCTTCCAGCATTGGGAGACAAAAGGCTTTTTCCACCTGTTCCTCTCACCTCATAGTGGTGACAATTTTCTATGGGACTCTATTCGTTGTCTACATGCTCCCAGACACTGCTGCACTGCGAGACCTGAAGAAAGTGTCCTCTATCTTCTACATCATCCTGACTCCCATGGTCAATCCCCTCATCTACAGCCTGAGAAACAAGGAGGTCAAGGAGGACCTGGGAAAACCCTGAGTAAGACTATGACTTTTGTTACCAATCACAAACTTTTTTCTCGACATTTATTGTGAAGTCACAATAAAATATATATAGTGGGAGCTCATCAAGCAGTGTAATGTAGCAAACCAAAGCACATGTGGGAGCCCTGAATTATTCGAGCTGTTCTATTACCTACAGTGAGACCCCTGGTGTGCAGAAGGGCCAGTTTTTAAGTAATGATTGCAGAACCAGGTATTCGCTGACTCATAAGGCACATTCTAGATGGATTCTGGATCTGCCTGGGGTAATGTGAGCTAAACGAGTTGCACGGTGAGATGGGCAGAGCACGTCCAGCCCACCGTGAACTGAACTCCACCGATGTCAGTGGGGACTTAAGGAGTTTATTCATGATGAAATTCCCTGCAGTGCAGAGGGTCTACATGAGGTATAAGATGTTTGCACGTAGCAGTGTTTTCCCCCAGGATATTAAGCAGACAAGGTGGATGAGGTAATATCTTTTATTGTGCCAGCTTCCGCTGTGAAGAGACAAGCTTCGAGTTTACACAAAGGTCTTTCAGATTGGGGACAGGTACTCACATGTCACAGCTACATACAAATGTGGAACAAGATAATGCATTAACACATGTTGCAAGAGGCTATTCAGGTGAAGTGGGCAGTTAACACTCTCCAGTCACAGGAAAGAGAGTTAGTGAGTTACAGATTGCTGGAATGAGCCATTAATCCAATGTCTTTATTAAGGCCATGATTTTTTGCTAGGTAGCAGATTTATGAATTTAAGTATCATGTCTAACACATGGTTAAGGGTAATGTCTCTTTTACCTGTAAAGAGTTAAGAAGCTCAGTAAACCTGGCTGCACCTTACCAGAGGACCAATAGGGGGACAAGATACTTTCAAATCTTGGTGGAGGGAAGTCTTTGTTTGTGCTTTTGTTTTGTTCTTGTCACTCTGGGACTGAGAGGGAGGACATCATTCCAGGCTCTCCAAATCTTTCTGAATCAGTCTCTCATGTTCAAATTGTAAGTAATAGCCAGGCAAGGCGGACTAGTCTTGTTGTTTCTCAACTTGTAAATGTTCTTGGCTGAAGATTTTACTCTGTTGTTGTAACTTGAATTAAGGCTGGGAGGGGGTCCCTCTGGTCTATATGATCTAGTACCCTGTAAAGTATTTTCCATCCTGATTTTACAGAGAAATTTTTACCTTTTCTTCTTTAATTAAAAGCTTTCTTTTTAAGAACCTGATTGATTTTTCCTTGTTTTAAGATCCAAGGGATTGGTCTGAACTCACCCGGATGGGTGGGGGAAAGGAGAGGGGATGGTTAATTCCTCCTTGTTTAAGATCCAAGGAGTTTGGATCGTTGAAGCCTCTCAAGGCAACCAGGGAGGGGAAATCTGGGGGAAGAGAGGGATGGTTATTTCTCCTTTTTTAAGACCCAAGGGGTTTGGATCTGGGTTCCCCAGGGAAGGTTTGGGGGAACAGAAAGTGTGCCAGACACTAAATTTGGCTGGTGCAACGTACCAGACCTAAGCTAGTAATAAGCTTAGAAGTTTCATGCAGGTCCCCACTTTTTATACTAAAGTTCAAAGTGGGAAAAAACCTGACAGTATCATTAAACAATTACAACCCATACTCACTGGGACCACATCCTGAAGACATCTTTCCGAACCCTTTCCTTTGGCCTCAAAATACCCCTGCAACTCTCCAACCTCATTATCAGAAGCAAGTTCCCACAGACCAGGAACACCAACTCAAAGAGGCACAGCCCCTGCCATGACAAAGATGCGAAACCTGCCACATATCTACACTGCCATGATGGTCAACACCTACCACAACACATGTTTCCGGATCCATGGACGTACACATGGCTATCACAACATGTGGCATACCTCAGCTGGTAGGCTTTCTCAGAACAAGCCCTACCAAATGCAGGGAGAGGAGAAGGCTTCTCTTATAAACTTTAGCCCACTGCTTAGCCACTCACCAAGAATATTGAAGACCCTGTTAATTTGAACATTGGTTTTCTACATTTCAGATACATGCTCTAACCAGTGAAAAAGATAGGCTGAAGGATTAGATGTTAGATTTTTATCTGTAAATTACCCGTATACATCAATTTTACCACACACACACAAAATAATGAAAAAAATATTTCCATTGATAAGAATAGAAATTTACAGATAGGCAAAGTAAGAAAAATGCTACTTGAGACTTTATTAGAGTTTGATTTACGTATATTTGCCTTGTGGTGTTTTGACACGTGATATTGTCAGTGTGTGTTGTAACAGTTGTAAAGCTTTAATTTTTAAAAATCAAGATCTCCTGTCATGAAATAATTACTGTCTGACCAACTCTGTTGTGTGACTCACCCTCACAATTTCTCACACCTGTGATTGTTAAAATCAATAAAAAACAGAAAAAAAACAATCCTTAAAACTCATAATATTGCACAACTGTGAAAATGAAAATTGATAAAAATAGAAAAAAATGCTTAAAAGTACACACTGCTATTATACGTTGAAATTATAAAAAATAATAATAATTGAATTCTGCCAAGCCTAACTAAAGTATATCTTAATATGGCGCTCTTCCAGTCTCTCCTGTTGAAGCTGTTTCCCTGTTTATAAACAATTAAATATGCACTGGGCCTATAGTGAGCAAAAGGTACTGTGTATCCCAGTGGTCAGGTCAGTCATGTGAGAGATGGAAGATCCCAGTTCAAATTCCTTCCCCTGATCAACCAGAGGAGGGAATTGACCTGGGGTCTCCAACAGCCCAGGTGGGTGCCCTAAGCACTGGGCTAAATTTTGTAAGGGAAGATGCTGCTGTTGCTTCCTTTTCCTCCCATGTTCCTAAAAGACACCAGAAGCTCCCTGGAAGTTGGGGGGCTACCACTGCCGGAACCATGGCCCTGCCCCTTCTGCCCAAGACCATGTCTCAACAGTGCCTCTTTCCTGAGGCCGCACCCCTACACCACCTCTTCTCCGAGTCCCACCCCCACACTGCCATTTTCTCTGAGGCTCCAGCCCTACATTGCCTCTTCCTTCAAGGCCCCGCCTCCACACTACCCCTTCCCCCGAGGCCCCACTCCCACACAACCTCTTCCTCCGAAGGCCCTGCATATTGCTTATTCTTCTCTGCCTCCTCCCCCCCTCACTTGCCCTTAACTCCTGTAAAAAATGGTGGGTCCCCTGTTCCCCCCTATTCCAGCACCCCTGTGTCCCTCTGGCCATTTTGTGTAGAGTTATGTGTGTTCAGAACCTGCCTATTGGATAAGGTTTTGCAGGTGAGATAAGCTGAGCAACGCTCATCTTCACAGGTTTGTGGATCATGCTGGGGCTTCCAGAGATGCATGCCCAGATGCATGTGCCCAGAGGCACAAAGTAAGAGACTTTGGGAATGTTTACAGTGCAAATTTAGGTGCCTAGGGAGAGATTTTTAAAGGTATTTTTAAAGGTAGGGATTTCAATGTGTGTTAGGTGCTTAAATCCCACTAGCTACCTAAATAGCTTTAAGAATCTGGCCAGAAGTAAGTTTAGGTGCTTACAGAGTTAAGAGGCAGCAAAGCGAGTGTTTGTGGATTGCCATGGTGCCTGAAACTGCCTGAATCTAGTCTTCAGGTGCCTAAGCCCCTTTGTGGATCTGAGCCTGGATAACTAGAGATCACCGGAGTCTTCGTCATTCATTGAAGCAGGAAGCCATTCATATTCTATGAATTTTAGCTCATTTTCATCTGGTCTGTTGCTACCAGACCTATTGATTGAGACTTTACAGAATGCCCCTGAGATATTCGTGTGTTACTCTAGTTATACATTGATTGAAACTCTTGAAATCTAAGCTGTTGTGCTAACATAAAGCAGAGTGCTGAATCACAGCTTGTATGTTGAAAGTTCAAAGTGTTAATCTTCATCTGGGTAGATAGTTATCATTTTCCCCATTTTGTAATCAGGAAGATCAAATGATTCTTATTTAGCTTTTCTAGAACACCAGAGATGGTTGAATGGGGATTTAACATACAAATAAAGAAAAAAATATTTTGCCCCAAAATCATGTTGTGCTAACTACTCTGATTTTGTATGATTGATTATTTTATTGTTGTTACTGTTGTTGTTTATTTTAAATTCATATAATAATATTTTATTTTGTTTTAAACACCATGGTAGTTTAAAAACATGACAATATTTAAAATTACAAGCCAGCCATATATAGAGATAGATTCCAGTCTCAATGTCACCTACTGAATGGCATACATCTCACAGTGTCCACTGGGCACCCAGCTCCCTTGGTGTCCTGGGAAACTCCCATCCCAGGAGCCTCCCCCCAGCAGGATATTTTGCAAATGGCAAAATTTGGAAAAGGATAAAAAGGTTGGGGGGAAAAGGCCCTACTATTTGACTTCCCTCTAACTTTGCCATTTGGAAAATAATAATTAAGTGCTGAAAATATGACTGTCAGAGATAAAGCAATACTTTCACTTTTAATGAAAATGCTTTCGGCACTTAACAATATTCAGTGTTAGGTGGAAATAGTTTGGAAATAGTAAGAAAGTATGAAGAAAACAATATTTTCCTATAATACTTTCCTATGTTTTCAAAATTTTTTGTAGGACAATTGGAATTTCCAGACAGGAATCTTTCTAATGGGGATATTTCCCATTAAATTTTTTCATAGGAAAAATCCTGATTTTCCCACCAGCTCTACTCAACATCAAGAGTTTTCATATGTCACCAGAAAGATCTGGGAGCCTCTATCCATTCACAAAACAGGTCAAGTGTTCACTTCAGCAATGTTCTGCCCACTAGTGATCCGCATCATGTCAGTTAAACTAGACCCATTGTAGTGATAATCAAAGAGTTTTTGAAGCCACATGTTCTACACCAAGCTCTCAGTGATAGGTTCAGAATCATCATTTGGGTGAAATATTACCTCCCAGAGTGCCAGCATTAGCTTACACAACATATCGGCATATTTTGAGGATTAACTGGGAGTCAAGTAGTTCAGGTCTTGTATTGATTTCTGAACAGTCGTGAGTTTCACCTTTAGAATTGGACATGGTCCAAAGCTCACTGACTTCAATGGGAGTCTCTCCATTGACTTCATGGGCTTTGGTTCCTTCCCACTGGGAAAACCAAGAAATGTGCTGCTTGCAGGAGCTAGGATCACAAGTGACGGAGAGACTGCTGAGACTCATCAAGCCCTCAGATCGCTACCCCTTCCTGCTTCTCCATGTGCACCAATGATACTGCCAGGATGACTTGAGTACACTGAAGACACATGGATCTGGAAGAAGGATAAAGGAGTGTAAGGAGCAAGTGGTGCTCTCTCCATCCTCCCTGTGAAGGAAAAGGCCCTGATAGAGACCATTGAATCATGGAAGTCAATGAATGGCTATGCAGGTGGTGTCGAAAGAAGGCTTTGGATTCTTAACCAAAGAATGGATGATGTTCCAAGAAAAGGACTGCTAGGCAGAGAGGGCTCCACCTATGAAGAGAGGGAAGAGCATCTTCGCAAGCAGGCTGGCTAACCTATGAGGAGGCTTTAAATTAGTTCACCAGGAGAAGAAGACCAAAGCCCTGAGGTAAGTGGGATACAGTAGGAAGCATAGAGCAGGAATGCACAGAGGAGGACTCCTGCTCATACTGAGAAAGCAGGAGATCAGCGGGTTATCTTAAGTGCCTAACACAAATGCAAGAAGCTAGAAACAAGCAGTAAGAACTGGAAGTCCTGGTACAGTCAAGGAATTTGATATATTGGACTAACAGAGACTTGGTGGGATAGCTCACATGACTGGAGTACTGTCATGGATGGATATAAACTGTTCAGGAAGGACAGTAGGGAGTTGCATTGTATGTAAGAGAGCAGTATGACTGCTCAGAGCTCTGGTATGAAACTGCAGAAAACACAGAGAGTCTCTGCATTAAGTTTAGAAGTGTGAGCAACAAGGTGATGTCATGTTACTAGATCACAGGCCGGTTCTCATGGGGACTCAATCACCCGATACTTGCTGAGAAGCAATACAGCAGTGCACAGACAATCAAGGAAGTTTTGGAATGTGTAAGGGACAATTTCTGGAGCAAGTGCTGAGGAACCAACTAGGGGCAGAGCTCTTCTTGACCTGATGCTCACGAACAGGGAAGAATTCTAGGGGAAGCAAAAATGAATGAGAACCTGGAGAGCGGTGACATGAGATGTTGAGTTCAGGATCCTGACACAAGGAAGAAAGAGAGCAGCAGAAAATGGACCTGGACTTCAGAAAACAGATTTTTGACTCTCTCAGGAAACTGATGTAGGAATCCTGGGAGAATACATGAGGGAGAAAGGAGTCAGAAAGAGCTGGCTGTATTTAAATAATCCTTATTGAGTGGCAGAAATAAACCATCCCAATGTGTAGAAAGAATATTAAATATGGCAGGTGACCAGTTTGGCTTAACAGGGAATTCTTGCTGATCTTAAACACAAAAAGAACTTACAAGAAGTGGAAATTTGGACAAATGACCGGGAAGGATATAAAATATTGCCAGGCATGCAGGAGTGATATCAGGAAGGCTAAATCACACTTGGAGTTGCAGCTGAAGAAATGTTAAGAGTAACAAGAAGGGTTTTTCAGGTATGTTACAAAAGAAGGTCAAGGAAAGGTGGGCCCTTAGTGAATGG
The DNA here is from genome assembly GCF_003597395.2 of Chelonoidis abingdonii. Taxonomy (NCBI): domain Eukaryota; kingdom Metazoa; phylum Chordata; order Testudines; family Testudinidae; genus Chelonoidis; species Chelonoidis abingdonii. The sequence goes on along the minus strand of NC_133793.1, from coordinate 19,589,233 downwards.
GGAAGCAGCCTAGTGACAGAGATGTGAAAAAAGCTAATATAGTCATTGTTTTTTTGTTGCTCTGGGCAGCACAAGTATGGAAGGAGGTGACCAGCCCTCTGTGGAGAAAGAAGTGTTAAGACTGTTTAGAAAATCTGGATGGTCACAAGTCCCAGGGCATGGATGCGTTGCATCAGGTGCTAAAAGAGTTGCTGGATGTGACTGCAGAGCCATTGGCCATTATCTTTGAAATCATGGCAATCAGAGGAGTCCGGATGACTGAAAAAGGCTATGTAGTGCCCATCTTTAAAAAAAAAGAAGGAGGAGGATCTGGGGAACTACAGGCCAGTCAGCTTCAGCTCAGTCCCTGGAAAAATCATGAGCAAACCTCAATCTATTCTGAAGCACTTAGAGGAAAGGAAATGTTAGGAATAATCACATGGATTCACCAAGGGCACGTCATGCCTGACTACCTAATTGCTTCTAGACAAAATAACTGGCTCTGTGGATGAGGGGAAAGTTTGATGTGTTATTCCTTGACATTAACAAGTTTTATACGATCTCCACAGTATTCTTGCTAGCAATTAAAAAGGATGGATTGGATGAATGACTATAAGATGGATAGAAAGCTGGCTAGATTGTCGGCTCAACAGGTAGTGATCAATGGCTCCATGTCTAGCTGGCAGCAGGTATCAAGCAGAGTGCCCAAGGGTCAGCCCTGGACCATTTTGTTCAATATCTACATTAATGATCTGAAAGATGGTGTGGATTTCACCCTCAGCAAGTTTGCAGATGACACTAAACTGGGAGAGGGTAGATTATGTTGGAGGTACAGAGGACCTAGACAAATTAGAGTGTTGGGCCAAAAGAAATCTGATCAGGTGCAACTAAGGACAAGTCAGAGTCTGCATTTAGATGGAAGAACTCATGCTCTTCTACAGACTAGGGACCAAATGGCTAGGCAGCAGTTCTGCAGAAAAGGACTAGGGTTACAGTGGACGAGAAGCTGGATATGAGTGACTGTGTGTCCTTGTTGCCAAGAAGGCTAATGATATTTGGGTGTATAAGTAGGAACATTTCCAGCAGATGAGGGATGTGAGCATTCCCCTCTATCTGGCATTGGTTAGGCCTCATCTGGAGTTCTGTGTCCAGTTTTGGACCCACACTACAGGAAGGATGTGGAAATTGGAAAGAGTTCAACAATGGGGAAAAAATGATTAGGAGGTGGAGCACATGACTTATGAGAAGAGGCTGAGGAATTGGGTTATTAGTCTGCAGAACAGAAAATGAGGGGGTTGATAGCTGCTTTCAACTACCTGATGAGAGGTTCCAAAGAGGATGGAGTCGGCCGTTCTCAGTGTGGCAGATGACGGAACAAGAAGCAATGGTTTCAAGTTGCAGTGGGGAGGCTAGGTTGGATATTAGGAACACTATTTAGTAGGAGGTGGTGAAGCACTGGAATGGGTTACCAGGGGAGTGGTGGATCTCCTTTCTTAGAGGTTTTTTAAGGTAAGGCTTGACAAAACCCTTGATGGGATGATTTAGTTGGTGGTTGGTCCTGCTTGAGCAGGGGGTTGTAGTAGATGACCCCCTGATGTCCTTTCCAACCCTGATATTCTATGATTCTATGATTCCCTAATAGGATTGAGAGACTCAGGAGTTGGCCGAAGGGTCTGTGGAGAAAAATTCTTTTTTGTAGTATACCTAGAGTGGAGAAACTGGAGAACAACTAGTCCTCTGGCCTACTTTATATGGACAAAATTGTAGGAAGGGGAGGGAAGTATGAATGTCCACTGCCTTGCATCTTGTGCAATCACTCACACTTCTGAATGAGAATATAAATGCTCAGGACCTATTTCTCCTCTGACTTATGCCTCTGATGTTAGTGCAGTCACTTCTGATTTACTCTGATGTCAGTCAGAGAAGAACCAGGCACTATTATTCTGCTCTGGTAGCATATTGCATCAGGACTGTAATCGCTTTGCACAAGTGTAATCAACTACAGAAGTTGCAAGGCCATGGAGATTCATGCCATCATATTCCACAGTTTCTTTCAAACTTTGGCCAAACAGGGTAGGGATGAATGAAAATTCAGAGGAACTTTCCTCAGATATAGGAAAGAATGACTGAACCACCAGCTTACCTTGCCACAGTCAACCAAACATTCATGATTAAATTAATAAGATTTGGTCAACATTAATCTTAATGGGGCAATGAACCTAGAAGTGATGCTATCGATATTCCTTTCCCATGCAAGATCTTCTCAATAAATACTGGTATCTAGAAGACAATCATGTACCCATGTGATCTCCAGTATAATGATTTTACATAGAGGACAATATTTTCCAAAATTAGATATTTCAACAACATTCTTCATTGTAATTTTGAGTTGAAATGAAAACAATAAAAGCCTATTTATATTAAATGCAGATGAATTTTTGTGATTTTTTCCAGTGTTTCAATAAGTTATGGAGATGATAATTATTTCTGAAACTTTGATGATGCTTTTTGGCCAAAATTTCTAATTCCAATGCATGTAAAAATTGGACAGAACATTAATATTTTATGTGTTTCTTTTTTGCAGTTTATGGACACTAGTTTAACCATAGCATTGAATGCCATTGACTTCAAAAGAGCTACTCCAGATTTGCACAGTTGTATAATTGACATCAGAAAAAAAGATGTATACCCAAATTACTTTCTATGAGAAAATACTTTTCTCTTCATCGTCTCCCAATATTTTCCTCAGACCCTCTTTCACCTCCTTGTTCCTCAGGGTGTAGATAAAAGGGTTCAAGGTCGAGGTGACAGTTGTGTATATCAGAGATAGCACTTTGTTGCTATCTGGTAAGTTAATGGAGTTGGGTCTTAAATAGATCAGACTGCTGCAGCCATAATACAATGTCACCACAATGAGGTGTGAGGAGCAAGTGGAGAAGGCTTTGTGTCTGCCTTCAGCCAATGCCATCTTTAAGATTGAGGAGATAATAAATATGTAGGACACAAGGATGAGAGTAAATGGAGTGAAGAGGACCAGTATAGAAGCTGAAAACAACTGCATTTCATACTGAGAAGGGTCAATGCGAGAAAGCTTAATCAGTGGGGGAATGTCACAGATAAAATAGTTTATCTTATTGGAGCCACAAAATGGCAAGGTGAAAACCCAAACTGTCTGTACTAGGGACACCACATTCCCACTGAACCATGAAAGAACTGCCAATGAAAGGCACATCATCCTGTTCATGATGAGCCTGTACCTCGTGCTTGATATGCCAAGTATAGCGATCATATGCCAGGCCGGCCAAAGGAAGCAACTCAGAGGCCCCAGAGAGCAAGCGAAAAACTAACAACACAGCCCATGTAGGAAATCCTTGCTCTAGAGGAAGTCACCACATATTGGGGACAGGACCGATGTAAGCGATATCCAAAGATAAGACGTGGAGAAAGAAATACAATGGGTTGTGAAGCGGATCCATGTGATGGGATAGAAATTTCCACTCATAACTCATTTCTCATAGACCCATAGATCAGAAGACCAATATGATCATCGCATGACCCTCACAAGGCAGCCAAAACCCTACCATACACATTACAACAACCCTAACCCAGACGTATATGAAATCCTCAAAATGTGATTGAAGACCCAATGCAGAGAATCCACACAAGCGACCATGCCCACGCTCAGAGGAGCGAAAAACTCCAGGGCCTCTGCCAATTCCGCCTTGAGAAATTCCTTCCCGAACCCAAATAGCGATCAGTTAACCTGATATGTGGCAAGACTCACCAGCCAGCACCCAGGAAAGATTCTCTGCATAACTCAGATCCCATCCCATCAACATCCACAACCATTGAGCAGACTACTGCTGTAATCCAAGATCAATGCCCAAATCATCCATCATAACATCCCTCCATAACTATCAATCAGTCTTAAGCCAGATAATTCTTTGACCCCCACACTCCCTGGAAGGCTGTCCAACTTCACCCCCTAATGTTAGAACCTAGAAACTCGTCTATTTCAAGTCTAAACTCCTAATACCAGTTTGACCCATTTGCCTACATTAGCACAAACTTAAATAATTCCTCTCCTCCCTAACTTAATCCCCTAATATATATATAGACAAGCATATCCCCCGGACTTCTTTTGGCAGGCAAAACAAGCCAACTTGGCTCCTTCATCAAGCAGATTTCCATCCTCGATCATCCTATAGCCCGCCGAACTGTGCCATTTAATCACCTTCTAAACATGGACAACCAAGAACTTACACACATATTCCAGGTGGTCCACCACGCCGTTATATCGGCACTAAACACCCTTATCCTTTGGAAACCACGCTAGCTCCCAAACCACATTGGCTTTTAAACATCATTGCACATTGACGTCTCATAGTCATCCTCTATCAAACCATACCTCAAGCTCCCTCCCTGTCGCTTCCAACTGATGCGAACCCAAGTATAATCTAAATCTATATTAATCCTAAGGCATGACTTGCACTTTCAACTATATATTTCAGTCCTAATACTCCAGTTTACAGAGGGTCAGAATCTCTGAATAGTATCTGCCTTTCTCCGTTAGCAATACCTCCCATTGTTCATCCGCAAACTTTAACAATTCGCTCTCGTGCCAAGTCATAATAATAGTTAAATAGATTGGTCCCAAACCGACCTTGAGGACCCACGTAATCCTCCTTCCGCCCTAAGTTCACCCTTCAGTAACCCCTGGCCACCCTTTACCCAGTTCTTCATCCACCTACAATTTATATCTCATCCCATCTTTCCAATTAACTAACATTCCATGCGGAACGTGCAAACGCCTTACTGAATCGAGGTAATTCAATCTACCGCATTCCTTTCTAAGTAATCCTGCACCTTCTCAAAGAAAGAGATCAGGTGTTTGCACAGCATCTACCTTAGTAAAATCATTTGCATAGTCCCATACCATTGACCAAGTCCTAACTACTTCTCCCTTAAAATTTTCCAAGACCTCAACTTACAGACGTCAGCAACAGCATAATTATCCCGATCACTTATTCCCTTTCTAAAAGAGAACTACGTTAGCAACTCATCGTACGTACAACCCTGATTACGATTGCTTAAAAATCTCGCTACAGCTTCGCAATTCACACGCCATCCTTAATATCCTCGGATGAGATGTCCGGCCTCCGATTTGTCGCCTTAACTGTTCAATTTGGCCTTACTCGAATGCTAGAATATCACCTATATACACATCGCTTACACCTCTCCATCCCTAACTCTCACAGTTTATCTAAAAGACCGAGGCAAGATACTTATGTAGTCATATGGGCCATGCAGGTATCCTTACCTCCTTCATCTCAGTGTTACCGGCCACTTAACTTCTCTTTTGTTTTTCTTATTATGTGGCGTAGAACTTTATAGTTGGTTTCTGATTCCCTTTGTTAAGGTCGCTTTCGCGCTTTTAGCCTTCCTCACTATCCTACATGTTCTGACTCAAAGCTAGCTCCTGCTATGCCGCCTTTTTCACTCCCTGTAAGCTTCTGCTTTTTCTATACCAACTGAGTTGCTTTATCAGTTGGCCACACCTGAGGTTTTTTTCCCCTTTCTGACAGAGATAACTGCACTTAAATAATCCCAGCCTGCCTCCGCATTAAGACCACAAGTTTCACGTCAATTAGCTCTCAAGCAAAAACCTAATCCAATTATCCTTCCATCTAATTAATTGATTCAGCTCGATATCACTCGAACCAAGGTTCCAAACTAAAACCATTCTTCATAGGTCCCCAGCTCACAAAACAAATAAAAACCTCTCGGTATGAAAAAAAAAAACATCCAGAAAATCTACCCTATTATCTGCAATCACTCGTCCTCAATCTATATCCCAAAACATAATCACAACATTTCCCCTTGGTTTACTTCATTAAAGAATTAAAAGGTCTCTACATTCGCAATCAATCTTCAGAGCAAGCTGAAAGGGAACATATCCAAGGAAGCTATAGTAGCTTTTTACCCAGTTATTTTACCACAGACTCGTCTTATCCATCCTCACCTTATTTCATTACGTCACCTCATCATGATGTACAAGGCATACCTCCACACTTGCTTCTTCCGTTTCTAAATAGACATAAAATAAATACCCCACATGAGACTTCCAAAAAAACCGTTTCACTCTGCACAGACGTCCAGTTCCTCATTGTCCTATGACGCCTCGCATAGGGACAACATAAAATTGGCGTTTGGCGTCAGTCAACTTCCCACTCCCCGTCGGCACAGACCTCACCACACATCACCATGTTAGTCAGTTTCAAACCGCTTCCTCCTTGGTTCAATCTCTCGTCATACAAGGTATCCTCGCACTTGTTACTTCCCCTCCAGGTCAAATCCGGCGGGCATCTCTGAACAAATCCTCCCCAACCATACCCTCCACCCTATTTAAAGCTCTCTTAGAGGTCGGCGAGCCTCCATCCTGAAGTCTACTTCCTCCGTTTACTAGAGAAGGTCCACGCCGAGCGAATCATCTGCCTGTCCGAAACCTTCCCAGACCGTACAATCCAAAAAACCCGCCTATATACACCACTGCCTGAACCACCGAGTTAAAAGTCCATCATAATTTGGCGCTCCAAAAAAGAAGCCAATTGGAATTCGTCGCCGGTCCTCACCGCTCAGTAACTGGCAAAAATGACCAACGATAGATCAATCAATGACCTGTGCCTAATCCCTCTGACGCCGTCCCCAGTGACATTACTCTCCTTGATACAGTCCAGAGGAAATAGCCGTAATCATTCGTTCCGAATGAGGACAATCAAGATCTTTCCGCTCTCGCAGTATCTTTTCACCTCAGGTCCACAGCCTGTACCTTAGCCCCCTGCAGACAGCACAATCCCTCTGTTCTCCGACAGCCTAGTTACAGCTCTGTCTATTCTCAGTAAAGGAGCTCCAACAGTAAGGATGGTGTAAAAAGACAGAGCGAGGAGAAAAGAGGCACTTCAACTCACGGTGGTTGGACAATCCTGTAAAATGAATTCATTCACCACAGTGAGGTCCCCTCTTCTTGATTCCTTCGTTTATATTCATCTGTTGTCGCGGGGACAACAATATACTATGTAACATTGTAAGAATGACCCACTTGACAGGAAATAAAGTGGTGGAGTGTTCAAAAGGCACATATGGAATTTATGGACCGCATCTCCATGGACATTCAGTAGAGTTGATGCCCCACATCCCAAAGCGTAGTGAGTTGCCTCCATACTCCCATTGATTTCGTGAGTTAGCACCTAAATACTTAAGGGTGTCTGGGGAGCCTGAGCGCATACATTGCTTTGAAAATGGCACCAAAAGCCATAGGCAAATCCTCTCTTCAAATGTACCCTGTCAAATCTCATCAGGCCCTGAAAAATCCCCTGTGTGGGTTGATTGGCATTTCCATACTCTAGATATGGCCAGAAACTGGGAGAAAATGTCTCAAGAAAAAGAATCACCCCCAAAAGTTCATAATTTCTGTGTGAGCAGTCAGGACTGCCTGGAAAGGACCCCTCAGTTAGACAGATAGGCTCACAAATAAACCAACAGAAAGACACACCGACACACAGGCAGACCAATAGAAATACAGATAGACCAATAGATACATAGACCAGCAGACCAATGGATAGGTTTCACTTGGACCCAAGTTACTTGTTTAAATTCTATCCTCTTTCACATTCCTTTAACCATCCCACCTTCTCTCCTGCTCCAATAAGGATGCACAGTATGCACTTGTGGCACCGGAGAGACTAACAAATTTATTTGGGCATAAGCTTTCGTGGGCTAAAACCCACTTCATTGGATGCATGCAGTGGAAAATACAGCTGGAAGATATATATACACAGAGAACATGAAAAAACTGGGTGTTGCCATACCAGTCTCATGGCAACACCCATTTTTTCATGTTCTCTGTGTATGTATATCTTCCTGCCATATTTTCCACTGCATGCATCCGATGAAGTGGGTTTTAGCTCATGAAAGCTTATGCCCAAATAAATTTGTTAGTCTCTAAGGTGCCACAAGTACGCCTCATTTTTTTTTGTTTCTTTGTTTGTTTGTTTGCTGATACAGACTGACACAGCTACCATTCTGAAATCCGTTTCTAACTTGGCCATTCATAAGGAACAGATTGACTACACTATGGTCTAAATGGTACACTATGCAGATCCCAAAGTGGTGCAGATCAGCAAAGCTGCTTTGAAGTAAATGGAGCTATGCTGATCTGCACCAGCATTTTACCCCTAGAATTCCATGTAATCAGCATAGAGTTTTCTGCCCTGCTCGGTGAATCTAAAGTATGAAGACATTACCAGAGAACAGGAGGATATAACTTCAGGTCTACAAGGAAATGTAACAACTGTATATAGGCATGTAGAAAAATGTAACAAAAAGTAGAACTGGTTTAAAATTTTTAGATAAATGTTGTCCCCATAAGAAAATGCTAATTCAACAAAATCTAAATATTTAGCTGGAATGCATTGATTTTGTCAAAATTTTCCATGGGAAATTGATAAAGTTGAAACATTTTGTTTTGTCAATATAATATAATATAATATAATATAATATAATATAATATAATATAATGATAAGGTCCAAATGAAAGATAATATAATAAAATGATAATGTTCAAATGAAATGTTTCAACCTTATTAAAAAAAACATTTTTCCTTATTGATATGAAATATTTCAGAATATTTTGTTTCATGAAAAAGTCTGAAATTTTTACCTTTTGGCCTTATTTGAGATTAAAACCAATTTTGAAATCTATGTATTTCTTGCAGGACAGAAATTCCATTTTTTTGACCAGCTCTGAAAAAGAGGTAAGGTATTGCTCTTATTCTTATCTGTAATAAATAATAATAGTGATAATAATAATAACTAATTAATAATAATAAAAATAAGCCAATTCTTTGAGCCTGTTATGCTAGACTTACTAATTAGCATTTCAGTTGTTCCATGAGCAAGTCCACAGAAAGCATTGTGATAATTTACGGAACAAGGTCCCATTCAATGTGAAGGTATCACAATCTATCACCTATCATTTATATAGCACCTTCCTCTGAGAACCTCTCAACAACTAACATCAGTTGTGTCAGCCTCACTACCTCTGGCTGAGACAGGTCAGTTTTTATCCCATTTCTGCAGATAGGGAAACTGAGCCACAGAGAGGCAAGAAATGATTCTCTTCCAAGGTTGCGCAGCTGATGTGTGGTGGCGCAGGAACAGATTCCAGATCTCATAAGTCACCCTGGTCTAAGCACAGAACTGCCCCTGAATATTCCCTATAGATGTGAGAGTATACACCTCTGTGGAAAACCAAGTATACGATTAATCAAACTACAGAGATGGGGGTCATATATATATACCGAGAGATAGACAGACAAACAGTTCGTCTCATGCATTCACCAACCATCAGTACAGTCCCATTGTTTGGCACTCAGGGTGCTCCATTCTAAAGACACCAGTAAAGGCTGCATGACTACAGACTCTGCAGAGACCACAGCTTTGACAGCTTGGATTTGGGGAATAATAATATCTGTCAGTGCATAGGCATAGTTTGATGTCTATATTTTTTTGGGGGGGGGCAACTCCATCAGGTCAATGGAGGCCCGCATGTGTGGAGGGGCAAATTCCACGCCTGCCTGAGGCTTGCAGTTTGGGGGGAGCAACGCCCCTTCTGCCCTCTCTCCCTCCAAACTATTCCCATGGTTAGGAGTTGCCTGTAAAGTGCACAATCCTATCTGACTGCTAAACTTCTCTAATGTTACAGAATTAGGAAGTTCTGTGTTTATTATATGACCAGGCAAAAGTAAAATGTAATTGGCAATGGCCAAATTCAGAGTCTGAGATCCCTGGAAATCACAGTCTGCTCAGTTAAACAGGGAATTAAAAAACAAGTAAAAAAAAGCAGAACAAATACTTCATCGTTAGTGTTAATTTTACACAATCTCTTTCTATGAAATCAAACCTGATGCAAACTCTCATTTGCCTTCAACTTAATTATAAGATATCAATTTATCTCTTTGCAATTGCCAGAATCTGCCAGATACAGAACTCTCTCTGTCTGGTTTAGTTGTATGTTCTGGTCTGCATCGCTTGTTGGACACGTTTTCTTTCTTTCTTTCTTTGAATTACCTTAATAACTAGGAGCCCCAGTCATCGATTAGGGTCCCAGTGACCTATGCGCTGGACGAACCCAGAAGAAAAAGCCAGCCCTTGCCCCCCAAAGAACATATAGCCTAATTCCATCATTTCATACTCCTTATTCCTTTTGGAAGATTTTACATTTCTATATGGACCCCTGGGATGGCTAATGCAAGGAACTTCCAGAGATAGGCACCTATTTAATTGTAGTGTTAAATTTCTTGAGAAAAGCAAGAAAAGGAAATACTAAGGGGCTGACTCTCAGGTGGTGAAAATTCTTTGTTACAAATGACACTAGCTGAAAATCTGTTCCCGGTTTCTATGCTGAGATAGTTCAAGTCACAGGAGCAAAAGCAACATGCCCTCAGCTATGTTTTCAAGCCGTGTAAAAGTGAACATTAACTAAAATTTAGTTAGATTCAAAATTAGTTCCTCCTACTGCCAGCTCCTTCTGCTCACTTCTCTGCAGGATGAATGTGCTGGTTTCTATGGTCTATTTGAGCCCCCTTAAATGACCTTTGGGGCAGTATTGTGCTGGAGCTTACACCCAACACACTGGGGGATTTTACACCCATGTGTTCACATTGCTTCTCTCTGATTGGGTTGTAAAAAAACTGCAGCGTTAGGATTTTCAGTGTAAACTTTTCCCTTTTTTGGCTGGAGAGTCCCTAGGCCTAATTCTCATTCACATTAAAACCACTTCATAAAAGATATTTAGGTACCTAACTCTTACTGAAATCAGTGCTTATGAATGAGAGTAGGAGTGCCACAAGCTGATAGTTTTGATCTTTTGCAAGAGTGGAAAGAAAGAAAGAAAGAAAGAAAGAAAAACAAAGAAAGAAAGAAAAGAAAAGAAAGAAGGAAAGAAAGATTCTTAGATTATGCTTTGCCAAACCACAGTGGCCTCAGGTTTTGGGGTTTTTTTGGAAAATTTTGCAATGAACCCCAAATTAACCAACTTTCCCCTACAGTCATGATTCATGACTCTTCTTCTTGGCTGATTAAGATGTGGGCAAATCCTTCATGAACAATGCCATTGATTTATAAAAGGGTTATAGAAATAAGGCCTTTTACTTTAATTATTCTATTCTTTCAGTCTGTGAATCAATATATATATGTGGCTATATGATTTAATTAATCATTAATTAAATTTAATATATTAATATATATGTTTTAATTAATCTTCATTTCTGCTCCTGAGAGATTGCAATGGTTCTAGCTGAGAGCTTTAACCTTTGCACAGAGTATCCTTACTCAGGGACATTCAGCTGGAGTCTTACCTGAGTATTGACAGAGTAAAGTCTGAGTACAAATGTAAGGATTTGATATTTGCTTTTAACTACAAGTTCCTTCAACTTTGGCTGGATTTTGTGATAAGTGTCCGATTCTGCCACCCTTGTTCATGGTGAGTAGTATCTTCCTGCCAGTGTAGCCCCCTTGATAACAATGGGTTGTTCATTTCAACTCTTTGATAATTAACCTTACAAGTATGTATATTCAGGCTCCCTTTCCCCACTGTGCCTAACAGAAGGCTTGGTCAGGGTGACCCCAGGCACATTCAGCTTGATGTCTTGTCCCTCTATCTCCCAATAAGATCTATTGCACTTTATGCCTCCCAAACTCAACATTTTACCGAAATGTTCCACCCTCTCATGTAAATGCAGTGCAAAAAAAGAGGCTGCCCATCACTCAATTCCCTTTGCTCTCCAATAGACAGCGAGCAGAGAGCTCCCTCCAGTGGAGTCCTTCACAACTGCAAGTCTTAAGCTGCTCTCGGCCCTGTCAGGGTTCCCTCCCACTCTGAACTTGGGGTGCAGATGTGGGGACCACATGAAGATCCCTAATCTTATTTCTACCAGCTTAGGCTAAAACTTTCCTTGTCCAAGTGATTTAGAAAAAATTCAGGAAAAGAGACACTTGGAGTCCCTTTTCCCAAAATATTCCCCCAAGTTCCTTCCCTCCTTTCCTAGGGAGCTTGAGAATAATATACTAACCAATTGACACAAACAAACCCTGGGTTTTAGAGCACTGAAAATCAATCAGGTTCTTAAAGAAGATTTTATTTTTTAAAAAAAGTAAAGAGATCACACTGCAAATCAGGATGGAAGGTAACTTTACAGGTAAATAAAAAGATATAAAACACAGAGGATTCCTCTAAGTTAGCTTCAAAGTTACAAAAACAGAATAAAACTCCTCTTAGCATAGGGAGAATTCACAAGCTAAACCAAAAGATAATCAAATGCATTTCCTTCCTTTATTATAATTTGTAATTTTATATGTATCATTTCAGGTATCTTTCAAGAGATGGTTTACCTGCTTGGTCTCTCTCTCTATCCAGAGAGAGAACAAACAAAGCCTCTCTCCTGCCCCAGATTTGAAAGTATCTTCTTTCTTATTGGTCCTTTTGGTCAGGTGCCACAGTTATTGAGCTTCTTAACCCCTTACAGGTAAAGTGATTCTGTACCTCTGGCAGAAGGATTTTATTTTGCTGCATACATAAGGTTTACCTTTATATTATGACAGTCCCTCTTCCCCCATTTCATCCACAGGTGACATTCTGAGCTCCCTTATTTCTAAGGCTGATAATGGCTTACAAGAGAGAGAAAGGAGAGACTTCCTGTTGGATATTATATAGGATTTTTTAAAGAGATTTTCTTCAAGGGACTGCACATCTTACAAATCAAACTTCTTCTGGAATTTTTGCCTTATATCACAATATCGCCTGAGATAACTGTTAGTAAAAGAGCTTAGAGAGCAAATATTATCAGATTCCAGGAGATCACTGCTGTTTTAGACATAAACTATTTGTGTAGAGTCATATTTCTGTGTTTCCACCCTTAACTGGCCAGTTGTCTCTGTTGTTTGTGTTACTTTTATGTTCAGCAGGAAAGAAGCTATTTAAAATAAATCATAAATCCCCAGCAGATAGCAGGAGCACTCAGAATCATGTGCCACACCTCCTGCAACTCTTTAAAATCTATCATCTATCATCACTCATACACACATCTATCTATCTATGTATCTATCAGACTGAGAGATTGGGTTGACAATGTCTATCAGGATCCTATGCTGCAAACAAATACTTATGCCTGTGAAGAACTTGTCTCAAACACCTTCAGGATGGTCTATACCAGGGGTGCAATCTTTCAGAAGTGGTGCAATTTTCATTTATTCACTCTAATTTAAGGCTTCACGTGCCAGTAATACATTTTAATGTTTTAGAAGGTCTCTTTCTATAGCTATAATATGTAACTAAATTATTGTTTAGTAAAGTAAAAAAGGTTTCTAAATGTTTAAGAAGCTTCATTTTAAAATAATTAAAATGCAGAGGCCCTCGGACCAATGGAGTGTGAGTGCCACTGAAAATCAGCTTGCTTGCCACCTTGGCGTGCCATAGGTGCCTACCCCTGGTCAGACATACTTAATCCTCTCAGGAGGGGCCTGGCTATAGATCTCTCAAGGTCCTCTGCCCTACATTTCTGTCATTGTCTGCGGCAGATCTCACTGAAATCAATAGGCTTATTCTATCAATAATTTTCCTCATGTTCTTATGTGTTTCCGGGTCAGGCTCTTTTTTTTTTTATGGCCAGAGCAAGAACTTTCCATGACTGGAAGGGAAGAACTAGTTCATTGCTAACCACATAGCAGTTTTGGACCCAGTTCTTCAAGCACTTCCCTTCAGGCATAGTCTTTACTATGGTGAGTTCTTCCATTGACTTCAGTGCTACGCCTGGCAATATTTAACTGAAGAAATGGGCACTCCTGTTGAAGCTATTCCACTGTGAATTGAATACTTACAAAAACACGGGGGAGGAGAGAGAGAGAGAATGTCTCTGTAGTAATCTAATGGTTAGAGTGACAAGATTGGAGGCCTTTGGTCAGAGGTGACAGTAAGCCGGTATGGTAAGGTTTGGCGTACCAGTAAGACCCAGTACACTGTGCCGGACAGCATCAGCTTCTGCGACGGGGATTTAAAGGGCTCTACAGGGAGCCCCGAGCCCTTTAAATCCCGGCCCACAGCTCCGGGGACTGGGCTGGGGCCAGCATTTAAAGGGCTTCTCCAAGCTCTTTGCTGTGGCAGGAAGCCCGGAGGAGCTCTTTAAATCCCGGCCCCGGCCCACTGCGGTGGCCAGGCCGGGTGGCAGGGAACTCGGAGAAGCCCTTTAAATCCTGGCCCCGGCCCACAACTCTGGCAGCCAGGCTGGGGCCGGCATTTAAAGGGCCCAGAGCTCCACGGTGGCTGGAGCCTCGGGCCCTTTAATTCACCCGGGGGCTACCAGCCACCTTTGCAGCTGAGAGCCCCCTGGGTAATTTAAAGGCCCTGGGACTCCCAGCCACAGCTGGTGCCCCAGATCCTTTAAATCTTGAGGCCCTGTCTCTTCCAGTTGAGGCCACACCTCTTCAGTTTGAGGCCACCCCCTCCCCCAGGACTTTGGTCGCACCGGTAAGTCCTGTGAGTTACTTTCATCCCTGCCTTTGGTCTATCCCCTCTGGGCCAACAACTCTTTAATTAGTTAGACAAAGTGTGTATTTTCTCTCATTTGTGGATCTCTCTAGGAGACAGACATCCAGATGCCTGGGGTGATTCAGCAGTGCCCATTCTCAAAGGCATAAACTTAGGTGCTGAGGTAACATTTACCTTGAAAATTGAGGCGACACATGAGTTTAGGGGCCTACGGGGTTCAGCAGGAGTTGTGTGAATCACAGAGATGCCTAAAACTGTGACTCAGGAAACTAAACTCAGACTTTGTGAAACTAGGCCTCTGTGCTTCAGTTCCCCATCTGCTAAATTGGGATATTAATGCTTCCCTGCCTCGCAGCAGGATTGCGAGGATAAATGGGTTAAAGATTGGCCTAGAATAGAACTGGCTGGAAAGTGGATTTTTTTTCCTTTCAGAAAAAAATTGACTTTTTGTCAAAAACACAAAATTTCCTAAAACTGAACATTTACATCTGAAAGTTGACAAAAACTATTAAAGTACATTAAATTCTAAAAAAAAATATTTTCAGCCAAAAATGTTCATTTTCTATGCTTTCATCTTTTTTTAAAATGAAATCTTGACGATTTTCAAGAATTGTAGGCACTTTCTGGGAACACTTTTGCTTTGTCACGTCTGCAATTTTCCATTGAAAACAGTTTGAATGGAACATTTTTGACCACTCCTGGCACAGACACTGTAGCCATATAATAGGTCTTGATTTTGTGACCAGCTCTAGAGTTGAGTTATGATAGTTCCTGCCACTAGAGTGGATCATGAGGCTTATTTCATCCCTGAGCAGTCTTCAAAGGGGGAAGTAGACTGGAAATTTCAGAGGAGACTATAGGAGTTTGATGCCCAACGCCCACTGAAATTCAGTGGTGTTGGCATATCACTTCCTTTCATTCCTTTGAAACTCTCATCTTAAATCAGGATATCTAGATTCTGCTCTAAGGTCTCCCACTGATGGTGTGAGTTTAAACAAGCTACACAACCTTTGTGCCTCCAATGTCCCTGTCAGCTACAGTCACTATGATTGGTTTTATTGAGCCAAAGGGAGTTAGGCATCCAAATTCCACTGAAAGTTGCTCTAAAAAATTCAGTTGTCATTGAAATTTGTCAGATTTTTCTTGAAAAGAAACCTCCAAAAAATTCCAGGAAAAACCTTGACAAAGATGAAAATCATTTCACAAACAGCTCGACTCACCACCCAGGGTACTGAGTTCTTCTGAAAATTCTGGCCTCAGGGCATACAAGTAAATTACATACAAGAATTTTCAGAGCTGAGCAAGAGGATTTCTGACCTGCTGTGAAGTACCAAGTATTGACTATTGCCCAAAGCCACGAAGAAGGTCAGTGGCAAAATCAGGTACATTCTCAATTCAGATCTGTAAATCTGAGAATGCAGTAGCTGTTAGGTGACTGTGGGACATGAGACTGGTTGGGCACAGCCCTTGTCTGAGTGAAGCAGATCTTCAGGGCACACAAAATGCCATCTCATTCTCTCTCTCTCTCACACACACATTTTGACACATAACCCCTCTTTCTTTGTTTCTTTCTTTCTAATTTGTACTGCAGTAGCACCCATTGTGCTAGGAGCTGTACAAAGAAAGGGAAAAAAAACAGTGGCCTGCCCTGAAGAGCCGACAGTCTAAGGCCCTGATCCTGCAAAGACCTAAATAGGTCTTTTGAGTTATTTTCTGTACTTTAAAATGCTTGGGTTTCTTTTCATTTAAACCTTAGTTTTTGAATGCGTCACTGAGATACTGTAATGATAACATAAAACACAGATCATCATCCACTAGCAATTGGCCAGTGGAATTCACAGTCACAAGATAGCCTGGAAGCAAGGAGATTAGTAGGAGATCCCCTGGATCTGAGCTCAGGTGGATAGCCCGAGCATCTGTTGATGTCACAAGTCCACACAGCTGTTTCTAGCACATTAGTCTGTCTACCTGGGCTGAGAGGTTCACTCTTAGCTACAGAGAAGACATACCACTTGGGACTAGCACAATAATGATAATAGTGTAGATGAAATCTGTGGGACAACTCACAGCAGATAAAAGGGTACCTTTGTTTAGTCATTCTTTGTGGTAACTTCTTATAGAGCAGCTCCTGACTGAACCATGCTTACAGAATATCCCCAGTGGCTCTTCCCAGCTCCAGGGGCAGAGTTAAGGTTATGGGGCTGTATGTCCTGATTCTCAGAGGTTTAAGTATAAGGGCATTTGACTTTCTAGACAGGTACTAGAGGCACTGACAGTCAGCTTAGCTTTGTGTTAACAAAGTTTTCAGGTAGTGAATAGTCTAGCCATTGGATTGTAAGCTTTAAGGGACAGAGATTTTCTACCATATCCAGCACAATGGGGCCCTGGCCTCTAGTACTACCATAAAAGAGTTAGGTACTTCTTCCATTATATTAATGATAGAACTAAAAGCACATGGGTGACACTCTTATACAGGGAACAAACACAGATTCTGAATAAGATTTGTTAACACCGTGCAACAACAGCAGAGAATCCTGTGGCACCTTACAGACTAACAAGTTCATGAAACTTGAGAAAAACAAAATTTTAAAAAGTGATAGTTAAAAAAAATTATGTCTTCATTTCCCTCCCTGAGAAGAGAATTCTGCTCATCAGTCTCCTGATAGCCTTCTTCATCTCAGTGTTCCTCAGTGTGTAGATTATAGGGTTCAGTATTGGGGTGATTACAGTATAAAGGACAGAGACCACCTTGTCTATGGGGAATTTCCGGAAGGGTCAAGCGTAGATGAAGATGAAGGGTATGAATATTAAACACAAAACCATGATCTGCGTTCCGCAGGTGGAGAGAGCCTTGCGCTTTCCTTCCGTGAGGTGTGTCCTTATCTTGACTAAGATGATAGTGTATGAAATGAGCAGGAGGATGAAGATAATTATGGCAAGTACTCCACTTTGGGAGACCATAAGCAACTCGAACAGGTAGGTGTCGGTGCAGGCCAGTTTGACAACTTGTGGGATATCACAGTAGAAATTGTCCAGGACATTTGACCCACAGAACGGTAACTGGAGGACCAGTCCAATCTGAATAGCAGAGTGAGCCAATCCACCCATCCATGTGCCTGCCACTAACCCCCCACACACACCCCGGTTCATAATAGTCAAGTATTGCAATGGTTTATGGATGGCCACGTACCTATCGGCAGCCATCACCACAAGTAAAAAGACCATAGCACCAGCAATGAAGTGGAAGAAGAACATCTGGAGGATGCACTCATTGAATGAGATGGTTTTATGCTGGGAGAGGAGACCCAACAGCATCTTCGGCACACTGACTATAGAATCACTAATATCTATGAAAGCTAGGTTGGCCAGCAGGAAGTAAATCGGGGTGTGGAGTCGGTGGTTGGAGATCACGGTAGTGATAATGATGAAGTTACCCAGCCAGGTTGTCAGGTAGAGTATGGAAAAGATGATGAAGAGGAATCGCTGCAACTCAGGACTTTGGGTGAGGCCCAAGAGGACAAATTCTGTCACTGTGGCAGTGAGGTTCTTCTGCTCCATTTTGTGTCCTTAAAATGTACCTGGAAATGGAAGGAAAATAATAATAATTAATAAAATGTTTTTTTTTATTTTTTCCACCTTTAAATTACTGATATTAAATCAATGTTAACTCCACCGTAAGAAAGACATTGGTTATGGGTAATTCTTGATTTTCCTAAACACTATCTCTGCAGTACCACTGCAGGGGAACCCTGCTTCGGCAGACCCTAAGAGCTACCCCATTGGGGATCTGCATGGGGTGCTTGGGAGTGAAGAGGAGTGGTTTGCCCATCAAAGAGGCACTAGCTAACTCCAGTCTGAATTCCTTTTCCTGCAGCCCTGGTGGTGCAGTGCTCCAAAGGTCCATAGAGTCTTCTTGGAGCCTAGAGGTTCTGCATTGGGAAGGATAGGAGTTGCAAAGAGTTGCATTTAGGTAGAGATTCTCAGAGTCCAGGAGTTCTCAGACTGAGGGTCACAAACAAGTGTCAGAAGGTCATTATGACCAGATTGACCTACATATATTGCTAAATGGGAGTAAGGTCTCAACTAGATGGGATGGGAGCTGGAATGGAAAAACTTGAGAGCCACCAAATTAAGGGATTCAGATGCTGAATGTATGGCCTCAATACCAGAGGTACTGAGCATATTAACTTTTTCCCTTTATAGTGGCTCATCCACCAAAGAGATTACATCTTACTGACTGATCTTTTCTGAGGTGAGCAGATAAGTTGGGTCACTGTGTTTCGGTGCCTATGGATTCTGCTGCTGATCTTTAAATGGTGAACCAGCATTTAAAAATTGTAAACACAATGATGTCCATGTATGCGCTTAGCGAGAGGATGTGGACACCTGATTTTCATTAAAATTTTGGAAAATCTCTATAGCTGCTTGAAAAAGACATTTCCAGAAAAATCTTTCAAAGGAAAAACATGATATTTTTGGTTCAAACTTTTTCACAGGGATTTTTTTTAAATGTGACAAAATGTTAGTGTTCATTTCATTGCTATTCAAAACTCAATTTTTTTTTTGATCCCTTTCATACTGACATTTTAATTTTCATTCAGCATTTGAAAAAAAACCATATTCTAGTTTTCATTTTTTGGGTTTGTATTCTCCATATCCCCCCATACATTTTCTCTCCCATTTTTAGTTTGCCATTTGGAAAAATGGGGGGAGAAGGAGGAGGGAAGAAAAAAGTGTGAGAAGGTGAAAAAAATGGCTTTACTTTACTTTTTGCCCACTTGAAAATGTAAAGACTGAAATTTTTGATTCAAGGTTTCATGAAACAAATATTTGTCTTTGAAATATTCAGATGATTTTTTTTAAAAAAAAATATTAAAACAGATTTTCCCATCCACAATTTGTTGACAGCATTATGTATTTACTTATTTATTCATGTGTTTCTGTAAAAGAATGTCAACCAGCTCTAAACGGCAGTGAGATATTGCTATGAGCAGTGTGTGGGGATGGTTTTGCGGGTAAACCTCTAGCCTTGGGCTCAGAGGAGTGAGGTTCGATTTCTGTCCTGCCACAGACAATTTTTGTGCTCATGGATAACTCACATCCCCTCCTGGTGTCGGATTTTCCAAAGAGAATGAGGAAGTTAAGTGACCAATTCCACTTCATCTTCCCTTTGATCAGTGCATTCCTAACCTCTCCAGAGTCCTTTGAAAATCACAAACTCGATGCCTCAGTTTCCCTATCTGAAATGGGGGTAATTCTGCAGCTCCCCTGCTTGGCAGGAGTGCTGTGAGGCTCAATCCTCTAATGACCATGAAACACTCCAGGTACAATGGCGATGAGGTGGATAACTTTGAGGGGAAGGCAGTGAAATTGTGGGGAGGAGGCATTGTCCATCAGCATCCTGTAGACCTCAGAGACTCCCTACTTTGATGCAGCTTTTAAGGTTTGGAGGTTTACAGGGGACATGTCCAAGGACTGAACTCAGGCTATCTTGATGTAAAAGCATGAGCCAAATTAAGTGACCACAGCTGTCAGGTCAGCTGCCGTAGGAGACCCATAAATCTCTGTCCATGCTCATGCCAATCAAATAGAGAGGCACACTGCATTAGCATGGGCTGCACCTTGATCTCTGTTAGACACGTGGCTTTTGAACATTTCAGGCACTTTTAGGTTGGGAGTTTCCAAGGAGACTAAGGGAGTTAGGTGCCTAGCTCCTGTTGAAATTCTGATAGCTTTGAAATCCCAGACTAACGCTATTAGACAACTAAAACAGGTAAGCTTTTATAAAAGCAAGAAGCTCACAGTGGGAATCTCACTGTGGCTTTATCTGCATATCTGGACACTTCCCTGGGCTCTTTCTCACTGTCATTCACACCTTCACACTCTCCCAGTGACATCTCTCTCAGATCTGAGCAGCTTACAGCCCTGCCATGGGAGAAACCTAGTCTGAGAGACTTACGGACAGGAAGAGGTCAGATGACTCTGTGAGTGTTAAATGTTATCTCCCCAACCAGGTCATTCCTTCTTTATCAGTGAGGTCTCTGAGCATCCGTCCTCCCTATAATAACAGTACATATCCCTAGTATCACATTGCATGTTTTATGAATCAAGAGTGAATACCTTACATGACCTGTCGTGTCTGTGATCTCAGAGCCATCCACCTCCAAACGATCGAGGATGGCCTGGGAAGTCAAACCTCAGAGCTGATCATTGTGGTCCCGAGCAGCAGGGGAAGAAGACCTGATCCCAAGGAGTACAGCCCCAGAAATCTTTCCTTTATATGCTTATTTACCCCCGCTAAGGCTGACACTAGGAGCAAAGAGTTTCTGAAATACCCTTGAGCTTTGGTAGGCACAATCAAGAAAGTTGCTGCTTTGGAGATTTGGGGATTCATTCACAAGAGGAGTTGTTAATAACTTCATGGCATTTTTCATTCTCTTTATACGTTTATTCTAGCCATGCAATTTTTAGAAGTTTTGACAATTCCTTCTTGTGTTGAGAGGCTATTTGGGACACAGTGGAAGACCTGGATAGTTGACTGGCCTCCGAAACTGAGGAAATCCCATGACTGCTGGGTTTTGTTCCTGGCACTGAGAAGGAAAGATCTGAACAAGGAGTTAGACCAGGAGAGAAAAAATTCAAGGCTTCTAGGTTCCATGTCAATTCTGGATTGGGAGTGATCTCAATGATTAGAGCAGGGGGTAATTGTATTTCTGGATTCCTCATGGCCCCCTTTGACATATATTGTCCAAGAGCTTTACTGAAGAACTGGGAACATTTGGTGAGATATGATTAAAAAAGATCAAAGTCCGAAGTCGGTCTGCTTTCGGGCTCAGCAGCCAATATACAATCAGAGACCTGAAATGTCAATACTGAGGCTCAGCAGGCACCTGGGGAAGCCTGTATTAATGAGGTATAAACATCTCAGTTAGAACATCCTTCTATCTAATTTTATCAGGCACTTCAGTAACAAAAGTGATGGGTTCCTTTTTAGTGCTTAGAATAGAATAGAATAGAAATCTAACCTGTTGGGTTCTGACCATGCCAAGTCATTACAGGTAGACTTGGGTGAATAACGGACTTTTTTGGTTTACTGGCTGTTTACAAATTTGAAATTAATGTTCAGTTTCAGGTCAAACAGAAAATAACATTTAAAAAAAAAACATTTTGGTGATTGAAAAGTCCAAGAAGTTTTGACCTCGAAACAAACTGACACATTGGTAATGTCAAAGCAAAGTGTTCCATTCTGTATCAAGCTGAGAAATTTTGTTTAGACTTTCAGGCATTTTGCCAAAAGCAAACAAAATATTTCCAAAACCACTGTTTCAGGCAAACAGCAAGGTGGTAGTGGTAGGGTGCTCCCTCATAAGCCATACACAGCAGTCATGGGAATCATCAAAAATGTAAGAAACCTGGATTCATTCCCCCTCAACGCCCATCTAATGAGAATAAAGGAATTCAATGAGGATCTCCCCCATTATAGGAAAACACTCTGACATTGGGCTATGGGATGGTCTGGGCTGAGTTCTTCTCAGTCTCGCCTATTGAAGCTGTTCAATATTCTTTTTTTTATAAATAATTAAACTTACAATAGAGCAGAAACATGACCTTGTGTCTCCCCCATCTCAGGGGACCACATCACCAGCCAAGCGGTGGAGCAATACTCACTATCACCCAGGCCAAAGACTAGATATTGCCATTCATATTGGCAATTTACAGTCATTCATGATGACAGTGGATAGTCACTGGGCAAGGGAAAACCTCGGAGGTTTTTAAGGTCAGGCTTGACAAAGCCCTGGCTAGGATGATTTAGTTGGGAATTGGTCCTGCTTTGAGCAGGGGGTTGGACTAGATGATCTCGTGAGGTCCCTTCCAACCCTGATATTCTATGATTCTAAGATTTTAGGAGCACAAGTCCCACTGAAAATCACTGATACACCTGGATTGCAGATCTGTCGAATAAGAAAAGGCCTTTCTTTGCTTAATTAATTTTCACAGTCAAACAACAATTTAACTCCTTAAAAGTTATAAATATAAGGACTGCCATACTGGGTCAGACCAATGGTAGATCTAGCCCAGTATCCTGTCCTTCAGTAGTGCCAAATGCCAGATGCCCCAAAGGAAATGAACAGGACATGGCAATTATCGAGTGATCCATTCCCTGTTGTCCGCTTCCAGCATCTGGCAGTCAGTAGCTTAGAGACACCCGGAGCATGAGGTTGCATCCCTGGCCATCTTAGCTAATAGCCATTGATGGACATATCCTCTCTGAATTTATCTAAATATTTTTAACCTAGTTATAGACAAAATATTTCACAAAAATTTTCAACAACATTTGCGTTTCAAAGGTTTCAAAAATAACTTATTCTTTTAAAAATAAATATTTGTGACATATTTGACTAAAATGATTAGGTTTTGATTTTTCAGTTTTCTTTTCTTTTCTTGGTTTTTCACTCCTGCCCCCTTTTAATCTTTTTTTTTACTTTCTCTCCTTTTTCTAATGAGAAATGAAAGCGAGGAAGAGAAAAAGGGGAAGAATAATAAACCCAGAGAGTGAATTAATTGTATTATGATTTTCTGCTTTTTATTTTTATGCCTCAAAAATCCTCAAAAACGTATTAGAATATTTTCACTTTATTTTTTAATTTCAGTCAAGAACCACCTTATTTTAAAATCATCATGCCAGTAAAGTAATATTTATGATACATAATGTTTTCAACATATTTAAAAATGTTTTGTCCCCTTCACACCCTGTCTCAGTGCTCCTTCGTAGCCCCGTCCTCCTCATTCTCTACCCCCACTCAGCTCTGCCGAAAACCATTCCTTTATTATTTTTTTACATTCCTGTTGTCTTCATTCATTATATACAGGTGTACTTGATCTGAAATTCATTAACAGTGTTTTTTTTAAGATGTTAATGCCAGAAGTAGCTGCCAGCTATTCTCTTAGAGCCACATTGGTTATGAGATCTTACAGGACTATAAATAGTCATAATTCATTTTGGATCTGAAAAGCCAATTTTGATACACATGGAGGGTCCATCTTTTCAGGAAAGATAGACTCTTTTTAACTATTTTTCACTACAGAACTTTCTTTATTGCATCAAATCTGAAAATATAGAACTGTTTGGAAAAGGAAAAAAAGCAACATTTTCTTTGAAAAGTTAACAGAACTATTTCATTTGTTTCCCTCATATTGTAAAAATCTCATAACTGCTTCTTTCTTTCTTTCTTTCTTTCTTTCTTTCTTAGAAAAAAGGATGAAATGTAGAAAAATTTAAAACTGAATATATTTAAGAAAGAAAGTTGCTTTTTTCCCTTGAAAATAAAAATCTGGAAAATATATGAAAACATTTTATAATGTTATTTATAGATTATTTATAGATTGCCAGTGAAAAGGACACTATAACAAATCCAAGACAAAATGTTTCCCTCCTCTATTTATAACTGCATGATTAGCAGAAAAGGCCACCAAAGATGAATTTAGTTTAACCTGTGAAGTCATAGACAGAAATTGAAATATTATATAACAAAATTGAAACCAATTAATTCTTATAATAATCTCTCAGTGGGATTAAAGCACTCTGATATGAAGTCACATGATAAATGTGGATAAATGGTATATATGTAAAAAGAAGAAAAGAACAAGCCATAAAGCAAAAGATTGTTCCTGTTCAACTGCTGGAACATTCTGTAGTAATTTCCTCATCACAATCAGTACGTTAGTTCTGATACACAATTTACTGAACAGATCTTTTTTCAGAGAAGGAACTGATTTTCATGAGTTCCTCATTACTTGAAATCATTCTTAGAGGGATTTCAGCTAGCAATTCTCAGTGTCAAAAGCCCAAGTGGTGGAAGCCAATTAGGAAGGATGCCCCCATTTCCTTCCGTTGGGAACTGACCCATTTACCCTCATGGAGCTATGTCTTATGTATACCGACTCCTTTTTTGACTTCCATGGGGGTTCTTGCCTTCAGACTATAATGTGTTTGTGAGCACAGATTCTCTTGAGTGTCCATATTTATCTCTTTTTACTCCACACACTTTTCACGTGCCACATATATCTGTCTGATACAGTGCACAAATTAGATTTTGAACACAAATGTACGATTGAAGATAAATTATTCTCTCTTTCCCTCCCCAGAAGAGCATTCTCCTCATCAGTCTCCTGATGGCTTCTTCTATCCAGCGTTTCTCAAGTGAGATCATCAAGTTCAGCATCGGGGTGATACAGTGTAAATGACGATATCACCTTGTCCAGCGTGAACTGCTTGAAGGGCGAGCATAGATGAAGATGCTAGGTATTAATTGTAAACACACCACGATAATCTGGTTCCACAGGTGGACAGAGCCTTGCGTTCCTTCCATGACATGTGTCCTGATCTTGACTAAGATGACAGTGTAGGAAAATCAGCAGAATGATGAATACTGTATGAGGGCACTCCAGCATTGAAGACATCTGCCATTCAACCAAGTGATGTAGTGCAGGCCAGTTTGATGACTTGTGGTATCATGATAGAAATTGTCCAGGACATTTGGACAACAGAATGGCAACTGGAGGAGCAGTCCAAGCTGAACAGCAGAGTGAACCAATCCACCAGCCATGCATTTAACACTAACACCAACACACACACCCGGTTCATGATAGTCATGTATCTCAGTGGTTTAGAGATGGCCACGTACCTATCGGCAGCCATCATCACAAGTAAAGAGACCTATAGCACCAGCAATGAAGTGGAAAGAGAACATCTGGAGGATGCACTCATTGAATGAGGGTTTTACTCTTGGTGAGGAGACCTGAGAGCAATTTTGGAGCATTTACTGATGATTCACTGACATCCAATGAAGAAAGACTTGACACCAAGTTGTAGAATCCGAGGGCAAAAGCTGCTTTTCGAGTTCACACTGCCTCTTTTATATCTAAGATTACACATGCGCAAATGCACAGCACAATTCAAAATTTCTAAAATCTTCCACACGAGCTCAAACAATAGGCAAACTACAAAAACATCCCCAGCTGCAACACAGTAGTCAGTGTGAGAAACTGCGAAAAGGGAAGCTACAAAACACTGCCAGGTTGCAGACGAGGCCCCTGCGTGAAAGCAAGGATGGGAGGATGGAGGAAGGCAAGTTCCTGAGATAAGCAAGCGGGGTGTGCCCAGCTGCAAGCAAGAACAAAATGCCCCAATTAAAGGGCACCAGGCCTGTGGGCCCGGGGTCATTCCTACAATCCAAGAAGCCAAGTTGGCAGCAGGAAGTACATGAGTGGTGGAGCTGGTGGTCTGTACTCACGTGGTTGATGATGGTAAAGTTTCCCAGCCAAGTGTTCACATAGATGATGAAGAAAACCACAAAGAGGAAATCGCTGCAGCTCAGGATTCTGAGTGAGACCAAGAGGACAAATTCTGTTACTGGGGTGGTGAGATTCTTCTCCATTTATTAATTGCAAAATGTGCCTGCAGAAGGAACAAATGATGATAATGATTATGATATAATCCACTGCATTACTGATATCAAATGAATATTAACTCAATTTTAACAAAAAAACCACTTGCTTGGTAATTTCTTTGTTTCCTAAATTCCACTCTCCCTCAGGCCATTTGTGAGTAACCCTGTTTCAGCAGAACTTGTGAACTCCACCAGTGGTCATCTCCTGTCCTGGGGTCCTTGGAGGTGAAGAGGGCAGTCTACACATTGAGACAAGCACATTGCCTAACCACTGTCTCCATTCATCTTCCTGCAGCCCTGATGGGGCACACCTCTGATGGTCCACAGATTCCTGATGGGTCCTAGGGGTTCAGTGTAGGGAAGATTGTGGATCACAAGGAAAGCGTTTCCTCATGGGGGTCTCAGATGCTAAATGAGAGAGAGCTAGATCCTAACTAGATAGTCCCAAAAACACACATCAACAAAATATTTGTATTTTTTTTTAAAAAAAAATGTGGTTAAATAAGCAAAGAAATTGTATTTCCCTGATATTGAAATCCAAGTTTTCATTTCAATTTCAAACAAGTTTTTTTCCTCCAAATTTCAAATTCTGCATGGAATTTTCATTTTGATTCCTTTTCTGGGAGACAAACAATATTTTTAAATTTTAATAATTTTTACTTCTTTTTAGCGTTTTTCATATGTAGATCTCAAAGCACTTTACAAAGGAGGTCACTTTCATTATCCCTGTTTTAGAACTGGGAAACGTGGCACAGACGGGGAAGTATCTGTTTGCTGTTCTTCTCACTCACTTATGCTCCTCTAAAAATAAAAGTCTATATCCAAAGATACATCCACCCACCTCCTCCCCCTGCAATTCCAATGTGTATCACTAATAGAATGTTGCAGATTTTCTGCAATAAGAGTCATTACCTCACACAACTGCTGTGTCTGTGATCTCGGAACTGGCTGCTACCTTATGATTGAGGATGGCCTGGGAAGTCACATCTTAGATAAGTTCACTGCCCTTCTGACTGGCAGGTGAAGTGGCCCTAGTTCCAGAAATGACACGTTCCCAAAAATCTTTCCCATATATAATATCTGAACAGGTGCTGAGATGAAAAACTCTCTGAAATCCCCCTGAGCTTTAATGAGTCTGATCAAGAAGTCGGTTCCCCAGAGCTTTGCGGTTCCCATCACAAGAGGAATCATTAACAAGTCCACAGCATGTTTCATTTGGTTCATGTTTGTTTTTAGCCACCCAAACTCAACAGGCTGGGAACGTTTGCAGTGTTGACTGGTGCTGACACAAGGGAGGATGTCCAGGACACAGAGGATGAACTGGGCATTCGTCTGGCCTCAGAAACATTGGAAATCCCTGGACTCCTGGGTGCTCTTCCTGGCACTGAGAGATCAGTCTGATCAAGTGGTTATCGCTGGACATAGGAGTCAGGACTTGTTGGGCTTATGCAGTTGGAGGAGGGGAGTAAGGTGTAGTGGTTGGAACAAGCAGGCATGGTCGTGCCAGGTCGCTCACATTCCCTTTAACATATTTGAGCCAAGAGCATAGCTGAATATTCTGATATTCTTTTGGTGAGCTCTGACTTAAAGGTCAAAGTTCAAATTTGGTCTCAGTTTACACTCCACAGCCAATGTAGAATCAGAGTCCACAAATTTCTACATTCCAGCTCTCAACAGGAAGATGGGAACGTATGGTGTCAGTTAGGGACCTGGGATAAGCATCTCCATTAAATGATTTTCTCCCTGATTTTGCCAGCCAGGTCATTTGCATATAGCAATTAGCCAGTCCTCATTATAACAGAGAGAGAGAAGCTGAAGACAATGCGATATATTATTTCCTGCATATCTCACATCTTTGATCTTAAGGTTACTGAATGCAGTTTCATACATAATGTAAGGAAATTAAGCCATGAAAGGGAATTAGCATCCTCAAGCTAATGGTTAATTGAAACTTCAAATGGGATATAGATAAACACAGACAAATACACTTAGCATCTACCTTGATTTATTACTACAATAAGTGGAAAGCATTTTATGCCCTAAATATAAAAACGGTGCTTCCCTTTGAACCTTCTCTGGGGCAACTATGAGGCCAAACAAACGCAAGTGTTGTTCTAATGCCTGTAAAACAAGGTCATCAACAACAACTCCAGCCAGCAAAATGTCATCCATATAATGATAAATCTCTAACTCCGGGTGTGTTACACGAAAATCGCGCAAAGCCAGATCAACAAAATGTTGACATAGCGTTGGTGAATTTAGCATACCCTGGGGCAAAACCTTCCATTGATACCGTTGTGTCGGTTGGGCATGATTATAGACCGGCACAGTAAATGCAAATTTTCCCTGTCTGCTTTAGCAAGGGAATTAAAGGGAAGATAATAAACAAGAGGTGATGATTCGATTTTGTTTTATGCTTTTTAGTTTTTAGCCTCAAACAAAGCTCAAACGATTGAAGCTTTTACTTTATTTTCTATTTCAGTACGAGCCACCTTATTTTAAAATCATCAGCCAGTAATGAAATATTTATACATAATGCTTCAACATATTAAAATGTTTTTGTCCATTCACAC
This sequence comes from Chelonoidis abingdonii, assembly GCF_003597395.2. Lineage (NCBI taxonomy): Eukaryota > Metazoa > Chordata > Testudines > Testudinidae > Chelonoidis > Chelonoidis abingdonii. The sequence goes on along the minus strand of NC_133793.1, from coordinate 19,560,629 downwards.
CCTGTCTCAGTCCTTGTAGCTGCTCCTCCTCATTCTCTGCCGGAAACTCATTCCTTTATTTGTTTTTTACATTCTGTTGTCTTCATTCATTAAGACAAGTGTATTGATTGACTTCATTACAATGCTTTTTTTAAGATGTTATGCCAGAAGTAGCTGCTAGCGTTCTCTTAGAGCCACTTGGTTAGTGTCTTCAGAGTATAAATAGTCAATTCATTTTGGATCTGAAAAGCCAATTTGATACACATGGAGGGTCCATCTTTTCAGGAAAGAGCTCTTTAAAGTATTTTTCACTGTAGAACTTTATTTGTATCATCAATTTGAAAATATAGAACTGCTTGGGAAAGGAAAAAAAGCAACATTTTCTTGAAAAGTTAACCAAACTATTTACTTGTTTCCTCATATGTAAAAATCTCATAACTGCTCTTCCTTCTCTTTCTTTCTTTTCTAGAAAAGAGGATGATGTAAGAAAAATTTAAAACTAAATTATTTAGGAAAGAAAGTTGCTTTTTTGTCCTTGAAATAAAATCTGGAAAATTATGAAAACATTTATAAGTTATTTATAGATTGCCAGTGAAAAGGACACTAAACAAATCCAAGACAAAATGTTTCCCTCCTCTATTTATAACTGCATTTTATCATGATTAGCAGAAAAGGCCACACAAGATGAATTGTTTTATCCTGAGAAGTCATGACAGAAACTGAAGTATATATAACAAAATTGAAACCAATTATTCTTATAATAATATCTCAGTGGTTAAAAGCACTCTATAGAGTCACATGTAATGTGGATAAATGGTATATATGTAAAAAGAAGAAAAGAATAAGCCATAAAGCAAAATTGTTCCTGTCAATCCTGGAACATCTGTAGTATTTCCTATCCACAATCAGTACGTAGTTCTGATACACAACTTTACTGAACAGATCTTTTTCAGAGAAGGAACTGATTTCATGAGTTCCATTACTTGAGAATCATCTTAGAGGATTTCAGCTAGCAATTCTCCAGTGTCAAAGCCCAAGTGGTGGAAGCCAATTAGGAAGGATGCCCCATTTCCTTCCGTGGGAACTGACCATTACCTCCTGGAGCTATGTCTTATGTATACCGACTCTTTTTTGCTTCTCATGGGGGTTCTTGCCCTCAGTCTATAATGTGTTGTGAGCACAGATCTCTTGAGTGTCCCATATTTGATCTCTTTTTACTCCACACACTTTCACGTGCCACATATATCTGCTGTCTGATACAGTGACAAATTAGATTTTGAACACAAATGTACGATTGAAAGATAAATTATATCTCTCTTCCCTCGCCAAGAAGAGCATTCTCCTCATCAGTCTCCTGATGGTCTTCTCTCAGCGTTTCTCAACGTGCAGATCATCAGTTCAGCATCGGGGTGATACAGTGTAAATGACGGATATCACCTTGTCCAGCGTGAACTACTTGAAGGCCTGAGCATAGATGAAGATGCTACGGTATAATTGTAAACACACCACGATAATCTGGGTTCCACGGTGGACAGAGCCTTGCGCTTCCCTCCATGACATGTGTCCTGATCTTGACTAAGATGACAGTGTAGGAAATCAGCAGAATGATGAATTGTATGAGTGAGCACTCCAGCATTGAAGACCATCTGCCATTCAACCAAGTGATTTAGTGCAGGCCAGTTTGATGACTTGTGGGATATCAGTGAAATTGTCCAGGACATTGGACACAGAATGGCAACTGGAGGAGCAGTCCAAGCTGAACAGCAGAGTGAACCAATCCACCAGCCATGCATTAACACTAACACCACCACACACCCGGTTCATGATATCATGTATCTCAGTGGTTTAGAGATGGCCACGTACCTATCGGCCATATCACAGTAAAGAGACCTAGCACGCAATGAAGTGGAAGAAGAACATCTGGAGGATGCACTCATTGAATGATGGTTTTACTCTGGTGAGGAGACCTGAGAGCAATTTTGGAGCATTACTGATGATTCACTGACATCCAATGAAGAAAGACTTGCACCAAGTTGTAGAATCCGAGGAGCAAAAGCTGCTTTTCTGAGTTCCCTGCCTCTTTATACAAGATTCACATGCGCAAATGCACAGCACATTCAAAATTCCTAAAAATCTTCCATCACGAGCTCAAAAGCATGCAAACTACAAACATCCCCAGCTGCAACACAGTAGTCAGTGTGAGAAACTGCAAAAGGGAAGCTACAAACACTGCCAGGTGCAGACGAGGCCGCTGTGAAAGCAAGGGGAGATGAGGAGGCCAGTTCCTGAGATAAGCAAGCGGTGTGCCCAGCTTGAGCAAGAACCAAAATGCCCAATTAAAGGGGCACCAGGCCTGTGGCCCGGGTCATTCTCAATCCAGAAAGCCAAGTTGGCCAGCGAAGTACTGGGATGTGGAGCTGGTGTCTTTAATCACGGTGGTGATGATGGTAAAGTTTCCAGCAATGTTCACATGTGATGAAGAAAACCACAAAGGGAATCGCTGCAGCTCAGGATTTGAGTGAGACCAAGAGACAAATTCTGTTACTGGTGGTGAGTCTCTCCATTTATTAATTGCAAAATGTGCCTGCAAAGAACAATGATATAATGATTAGATATAACCCACTGCATTACTGAATCAAATGATATTAATCAATTTTAACAAAAAAACTTGCTTGGTAATTCTTGTTTCCTAATTCCACTCTCCTCAGGCCATTGTGACGTAACCCTGTTTCGCGAGACTGTGAATCCACAGTGTCATCTCTGTCCTGGGTCCTGAGTGAAGAGGAGCATCTACACATTGAGACAACACTGCTAACCACTGTCCCATTCATCTTCTGCAGCCCTGAGGGGGAACCTCTGATGGTCACAGATTCTGATGGGTGCTAGGAGTCAGTGTAGGGAGATGTGGATCACAAGGAAAGCGCTTCCTCATGGGGGTTCAGATGCTAAATGGGGAGAGCTAGATCCTAACTAGATAGTCCCAAACCACGTCAACAAAATATTTGTTTTTTGAAAAAAAATAATGTACTTAAATAAGCAAAGAAATTGTATTTCCTGATATTGAAATCCAAGTTTCATTTCAATTTCAAACAAGTTTTTTTTCCAAATTTCAAATTCTGCATGGAATTTTCATTTTGATTCCTTTTTGGAACAAATAAATATTTTTCATTTAATAATTTTGCCTCTTTTTAGTGTTTTTATATGTAGATCTCAAAGCACTTTACAAAGGTCACTTCATTATCCTTGATTTAGATTGGGAAACGGGCACTGATGGGGATGTGTCTTTTGCTGTTCTCCTCACTCACTTATGCTCCTGTAAAATAAAGTCTATATCCAAAGATACCCCACCACTCCTCCCTCTGCAATTACAATGTGTTTCACTAATAGATATTGCAGATTTCTGCAATAAAAGTCATACCTTCACATAACTGCTTGTGCCTGTGATCTCAGAACTGGCTGCCTCCTTATGAGGATGGCTGGGAAGTCACATCTTAGAGATGTTCACTGCCCTCCTGACTGGCAGGTGAAGTGACAGGCTCCCAGAATCTTTCCCATGTATAAAATCTGAAAAGTGCTCGATGAAAACTCCTGAAATCCCTGAGCTTACTGGGTCTGATCAAGAAGTCGGTCCCCAGAGCTTAGGGTTCTGTCAACAGAGGAATCTTAACAGTTCACAGCATGTTTCATTTGGTTGATTTGTGTTTTGCCACGTAAATCAACAGGCTGGAATGTTTACAGTGTTGACTGGTGCTGACACAAGGGAGGGTATCCAGGACACAGAGGATGAACTGGTATTCGTCTTCCTCAGAACATTGGAAATCCCAGGTCCTGGTGTCTTCGGCACTGAGAGATCTGTCTGATCGAGTGGTTATGCTGGACATAGAGTCAGAACTTGTGGCTATGCAGTTCGAAGAGGGGAGTGAGGTGTGGTTGGAACATTCAGGCATGGTCGTGCCAGTTCGCTTACATTCACTTTACAATTTGAGCCAAGAGCATAGCTGAATATTCTGATATTCTTTTGGTGAGCTCTGACTTAAAAGGTCAAGTTTCAAATTTGGTCTCATTTACATCCAGCCAATGTAGACAGAGTCACAAATTCTCTACATCCAGTTCAACAGGAAGATGGGAACGTATGGGTCATTGGACCGTGGGATAAAGCGTTTTCAACAGGGTGAAGTATGGGACGCTATGTGCAGTTAGGGACCTCGGACTAAGATCTCCATTACTAAAATGATTTTTCTCCCTGATTTGCCAGCCAGGTCATTTGCATAACAATTAGCCGTCGTCTTCATTATAAAAGAGAGAGAGAATGCTGAAGACAATGCAGATTATTTAAGTTTTCCTGCATTACTCACATCTTGACTTAAGGTTACTGAATGCAGTTTTATACATAATGTAAGGAAATTAAGACATGAAGGGAATTAGCTTACAAGGTTAGCATTGTAAAACTTTCTAAGGATATGTCAATACACAGACAATACACTTAGCATCTACCTTGATTTCATTACTACAAATGAATAGGTTAATGACCCTTGTCTAGTACATCTATTTTGAATTTATACGCAAATTGTAATTCTCCTGATACCCTGAATTCCTCTTGTTAAATGTATGTGGTCATACACAGATTCGGGCTGCCAGTCACTATGTTCTGTTTTCAAGATATTTACATATTAGCCATATAAAATGCATATTGTTGCTTGCCACACTTACAAGGATCCATGATGCTTTGTATCTGTGACCTGTCCTCTTCATTAGTTACCTTCCTCCATTTTGTGTTCTGCAAACTTTTATCAGTGATGATTTGATGTTTCTCCAGGTCATAATAAAATGTTAAATAGCACAGGGCCAGAACCGATCCTTGCAGAATCACTTAGAAACACACCTATTCGTATGATTTATCTTGGCTAGAGAATGAAATTCAGGAAGTGGTAAATACCTGATGTGACATATTGTTTTTCAATAAGCAGTAGATGTTTCTCCCATTGACATCAAAGGTAAACTCCAGTGACTGTAAACAGACAGCATGATTGTTCTCTATCTCGATCAGACAAATTAAACCAGGAAAATAAAAAAGAGCCCACTACAACTAAAGGCCAGATGGAGAATGACAGGCAAGGCACTTAAATGAGTAGTTCTACTGCAGCCAATAAAGTTAATCAAGGGAGAAAGGCCTCAGACTTCCAAACATATTACGTGCCTACTCTCATTGAATCACTGGGAGTGGTAAGCCTTGGTACTTTGGGACCTGGGCCCTTACTACTCTCTGATATGAGTAAGGTTCTAGGCTTAGCCTAAATTCTTCACATTTTGGAAACAGAGAGACTATATGTCCCTTCATAATTAGATCTTCTTATTAATAGGTGATGCATTCAGATTTTCTTACCCAGGTTTGCAAGGAGAGAACTCAGTCAATGCTTGTCCTGGACCTTCTCGTTAATGCTGGAGCGCACCCAAACCTATAAGTCATTGAACAGGGGTAGCTGGCTAGAGAAACAAGCCAGGCCTGCTTCACTCTGTTCCAGATAGAAGGGTATAGTTGGCTGGCTGAGGGGCCACACAATTACCAGAGTTGATCACCTGCAGGCCTGGGTAGCCAATCCGCCTATAAGGCTGGCTAAGGACAGGAAGCAGGGGGGACAGGAAGGAGAGGTGGTCTCAGATTCCCGGGCTGGGAGAGTTCCGTAGTCCCCAGGATGTGTTGTGTCTGTAGATATTGATAAGGTGGTGGAACAGACACAACAATAAAGGACACAGGTGCTGCACTCAGTTGGTCTCTGATTGCATGGAGGCACTGGGAGAGGCCACTCAGTCAATACCACAAAATCCCATCGAAGGTAAGTGGATTTTTGCTTCAGTGAATGATTACAGAATGGGCCAAATGTTTTCATTTCCTGCCAGATCAAAAAACACCGAGTGTTTTCATAGCTCCTGTCACTAAAAATTACAAGCCTCTTTGGCAAATGCAGAGAACTGACTGCTGTTCTTCTTTCACTGACAGAAGCTTTTACAACGTACAAATCTGCTCTCTTCAAATGGTATTTTTGTCTACTCCCTGAAATGATTAATTTAACTCTGAGAGTCAGATGTTGGGTGTGACTACCTGTACTTATCAGTTTAACATTTCCCTGAGAGGTGTGAGTGTATCCCACAATTCATTGTGAAAATGTCCCCCAAGATAGCATGCCAGAAGGTGGGGAAAAGGACAATGGGATTGTAGTGGGGTGATTACCCTCTCCCGCCCCTCAGGGTTTAAAGCAGCCCTGGAGAGAGCTACAGCTCTAAAAGCTGGGCTGGCTGGGGAAGCAGCAGCTGCTGGGCCATGCCCTAATCAGGCCACAGCTGGTCCGTATAAGAGGCTGCGAGCCAGAAGCCCAAACAGTCTCCCTCTGCCTGTACAGGAAGAAGAGCCTGGCTGTAGGGAGCTAGAGACAGGGTACCTCAGTGGAGCAGGGCTGAGAAAAGGCAGAGGAGCTGGGGAGCTCCAACCTGGAAAGCCCCAGGCTGCGACCTAGAATAAAGCCAACAGGTACTAGGGGTTGCAGAGGGCAGCCCAGGGGTAGGCAAAGGCAGCAGGTCCAAACCCAACCTTGCTGGTGGTGAGTAGCTGTTACTGCAGCCTGCCCCAGGGCATGGGCATAGACAATGACTGACAGTAGCCATATGCTGAGGCGAGTTGGGGGTTCCCTGGGGAGGGAGAGACCGAAAGAGGTTACTGCTCAGGGGCAGCACCCCAGCTAATAGGACACCAGGGTCCTGAGAGGGACACTGGCCTGTCCTCTGGCCCCCATCACCAGCTAGCAGAGGGCACTCAAGAGTTGGCACAAGCTAATTTCTAGAACAGACCTGCAGGAGGTCCCGCAGAGGTGAGTCCACATGTCTACAGGGATGCCTATCCTTACCCAGATGGGCACACATCTTTTGCCAATAATACCTGTTGCTATGTGGACACAATGCAACAGCACAACTGGCCAAGTATGAATACACACTGCCAAATTCATTTTGTCAGTAGTGGAACTGGCTGGAAACTCAAAATCACATTCTGTGGGAAATTCTGAAATTTCAAAAAGAGAAAAGTTATGTTGAAGAAAACAAATTAATTTCCCACAGACCAGGAATTCCCAAATTTTGTTTAGAGTATTTTGTTTTGACTTTTCAAAATGTTTCCACCTCTTTACAAACTGCTCAAAGGCGCAGCAATGTACCAGGCACCAAAGTGGGAAGTTCTGAGATCCTGGAGGCCCCATATCCTCGTTTTACAAGCACTTAGGTTCCTTATTTCCATTGAAATCAGTGAAGTGAGGCACATTTGTAAATCCCACCTAGTCTAAAAATCTGTCCCCAAACCTATTAAGGACTGTGAAGCACTCAGATACTGCAGTGATGAGCTAGATAAGTACTTAGAGAGTAGAGCTGATCTAAACTTTACCCATGGAAAAACTTTTTCTTCAAATAAAATGCAGTTTTGTTGAAATTGAAACTTTCCATGGGAAAGTGTCTATTTCTTTAAAATTTCATTGAAAAAAAGGAAATGAATTTTTGTGACAAGATTTGCTAAGCATTTCAACAAAAGCTCCATTTCAAGCTTATTGGAATGTGATATTGTGATTTTTCATTTCAAAAGAAACTTTCTGTTTCAGAATTTATTGTATTTTAGCAAATAAAATATAAAATTAAAAAAAAAATGCAGATTTTATCCTAATGGAATATTTTTATTGACCCAAAACGAGGTTTTTATCCAAAAAATTGCTTTGTAGGAAATTTTGAGATTTTAGTTTTGTTCCAGTTTGGGGCCCGATACTCGGATGGTGTAAATTGAGAACTTCCATGGAAATCTAGGCTGCAACTCCACTGGCCAGCTCTTTATTTCAATCTAACCCCCTTTAAACTAAGTGATAACTAAGGCCTCACATGCACATTTGAACTAATCGAAAACTGGTAAATATTTTTTCATGAAAACTCCTGGAAATGTGAAATAATGTACAAATATCAGAAGGCATTTTTTTTCATTAATTCTTCATTTTTCAGAAAAAATGTGTATTGAAAAATTTCATTTTCAGTTTTACATTTTTTGGTTTCCTCTCTTTTTCCTTACTTTCCCCTCTCCCCCTGCCTTTGCTTCATTTTCCATTTTTGCCACTGGAAAAAAAGAGAGGAAAGGAGAAAGGGGGAAGAAAAGTTAAAAAAAAACAAACAAACTGAAAAGCAAAATGTTACATTGTGACACAGAAAGGGATGATATACGTCACACATCAGTGAAGTCATGGTGTTCGCCCTCTGCAATGTCATCATAGCTGTCACTGTAGTGTCCCCTCCTGTGCCTTCATCCCCTCCACCATTCTCAAGACCTGCTCTGCAGTAGGTACGTATATAACCTTCTTCACCTGTGCCTCCCACATGATGGCCATGAGTCTGTTCTATGGGACAGCCTTCTTCATCTATGCCCAGCCAGTCCCTATATCCCTTCCCAACCAGAGCACTATGGTGTCCATGTTCTGTACCCTAGTGATCCCCGTGCTAAACCCTCTCATCTACAGCTTCAGGAACAAGGATGTGAAAGAGGCTCTTCGGAGTATGATGGGGAAGAAGAAGCTTTTTTTTCAATTAACTGAATAGAGCCCTGGATCCAGTGGGCTCACAGTGGGGGTGCACACCACCCTATTCTGGAGCAGAGCAGGACTAAGGATGGGAGTTCAGTCTAGTATACCAGCTGAAGGTGTGACCCTTAGGCTTTAAGTCATCCATTCCATCTCTGCCACATATCAGACAGGAAAAAAAAATATTCCTGTCCATCATTTGCTAATCACCTTGTGTTCTAAAATATATTGGTCGATAGCTCCTATATACACTAGATTGGTTCAATTCAGGTGCTCTTCCCACCTCCCACCGTATTTCTTACCATCTGGATAAGCCGTTGACCTGTATAACATCCTCAGTTAAGGATGTACTGAGATGAAATGGATTTCACTTACTCTCCATTTCAACTTGTTTTCTGTTTTATTATTTTGCTATTTCTTGCTCTTGAGAAAGTTGGCCAGCTCTGACTGATTCCTTATGTTATATGTGTGGATAGTCAAAAAATTTCAGCTGAAACTTCTTTGGAAGAGAAAAGAAGATTTTTCAAGTAAGTAAAATTTTCTTTAAAGTTTCTTCTTTCTGTACAATATTTGTCTTGAAAAAATTGAACACCTGAAACCACAATTTTTTTGATTCAGTGTTGACAAGTGAAATATTGCAGCCAAAAAGTGAAATGTTTCATCCAAAAATTGAGGTCTTTTAATTCTGAAATGCCACCGCTGTTCCTTGTGGGAGTTATAGTTCAAGTGCCTTATGTCTCAATTATCCTCTGTGAGCAGGTCCCCAACTGGACTTCATTTTCCATATGACTTGCGTGATGTACCACCGTCACTCACCAGGACATGATCCTGCATGGTCGTGAGGCTGTGTAGCGGGGTGAACACCTGCTCCCACCTGGAAGGGGTTGGAAAAGCCCTGCAGAGGGCAAGATAAACCCTGGCTGATTGGGGGAAGTGGCTACAGCTGGGGCCACACCCCAAATTGAGTAACAGGGCCTTTTTAGAAGGCCAGGGAAGCCAGGAGTGAACAGTATCTTCCTGTTTGTAGAGGGAGATGGGCTTGGCTGTGGGGAGCTAGACACAAAGTACCTGAGTGGAGCAGGGCTGGGAACAGGCTGAGCAGCTGGGGAGCTCCAGCCTGGAAAGCCCCAGGTTGCAGCCTAGCATTGGGCTAAAAGGTACTGGGTGTTATAGAGGTCAGCCCAGGGGTAAGCCAAGGCAACAGGTCCAAACCCTTTTGCCTATGATGAGTGGCTGATACTGCAGTCTGCCCCGGGGCATGGGGCTAGACGATGACTAGCAGTAACCATTACTGAGGCAAGGGGATAGAGGGTGGGGGTTCCCCAGGGAGGGGAGACCCTAAGACTAGGGGGTACTGCGAGGGGGCAGCACCCCAAGTAAAAGGGCACCGGGTTCCAGGGAGGGAAATGGGGGCCAGAGGACAGGCAGATCACCGGCCTGCAGAGGCGGCTCCAGAGCTGGAATAAGCTAATTCTCAGAACAGACCAGCAGGAGGTGCCGCAGGGGTGAGTCCGATCGGCTACAGGCTGGGAATCTCAAAGGAGGCTGAGGGAATTAGGCACCTGATTCTCTTGGAAATTCAATAGGAACTGGACACCTAACTCCTATAGAAATTCTCCTCTTAAATTACTGAGATTTAAGTTCTCAGTTGGAGTTGGGAGCCTTTAAAGGCAATTCCCAGCACTTTGTAGGATTAAGTCCTATACAATCAATAGTGTTTTCAGTTACTCAGGTTGGAACTCTCAAAGGAGCCTAAAGGAGTTGGGCACCTGACTTTCGCTGAAATTCAGTAGGGCCCCAGCTAAACAAATGAAAAACCAGCTTGTCCAACCAAGTATGATTCAGGGGAAGAAGAGTTTCATTTCAAAGCAGAAGCAATGCCTCTTCCAAGAATAAGGCATCAATGTCACTATTGCTGATTTACACCAGATGGGGATCTGTCCCCATTGACTCTAGTGGGGCAATGCTGGGCATTTGATCCCATTGATTCCAACAGAGACGTGCAGATTTACACCAGCTGGAGATCTGGCCCCATTGATTCTGATAAGAGCAATGCTGATTTATATCAGCTGGGGGTCTGTCCCACTGACTCCAACAGAGCGACATTGATTTATGCCAGCTGGGGGTTTGACTTGAGAACTTTATACGGCAACAAACTCATAAAGAAGGCCAACACAGAGTGTGGTTTTGAGAATTTCTGAATGTTACCCTTAGCTCTGAGGAAATCATTGAACTATGAGATGAATTGTGTTTTCTACCCACCTTCCCATATTGGTAGAGGAGCATGGTAGAGATGCTTTGGAAGGGCTGTTTCAGGAACATTTAGGCACCCCTTGCAAACAGGAGCAGTGCTGTTTTTTGCTGTCCCAAGCAAGGCATGCAGGCGTCTTTTGGCAGCACGCCTGCTGGCGGTCTCCTGGTCACATGGATTCGGCAGCGCATCTGCTGGTGGTCTGCTGGTCACACGGATTCGGCAGTGCACCTGTTGGTGATCTGCTGGCCATGTGGATTTGGTGGCATGCCTGCAGGAGGTCTGCTGGTGCCGTGCCATTGGAGTCCAGGCCGAATTTCCGCTGAAGCCACGGGACTGGCGGACCTTCGGCAGGCATACTGCCGAAAGCAGCCTGACTGCCACCCACATAGCAACTGGCACGCTGTTCCCCGTGGCTTGCCACCCCAGGCACGTGCTTGCTGCGCTGGTGCCTGGAGCCGCTCCTGCTTGCAAAGTTATTTTGTTTGAATATCCCCAGTCCATATTGCAAAAGAAAGAGTGGAGTTAATCTTCCCGGCTCTGACCACAACCTAAGCTCCACCCATTCACAATTCAAACTAAAATGTCACTCACAAGAGACTGTCCCTCTTCTTGCTTGCTTTATTTGATCAGCATGAAAATAGTTAATGTCTTTGACATTTATAGCATCACCATTCAGTTTCAGGATGAACAACTTACTGGCCAAAAACTGGGTTTGGGACAAAACAAACATTTCTTCCCAAAATCTCCTTCCTACAAAAAATGTTTTATTTTCCATCTGAAAACTGGAAAACTGAAAATTTTTCATCCCCCTTAACTCTCCTGCCTGGACTGTCTCTCATGCTTTCCTAGTGACAAGCAGCTGTTATCACTCAGCCACCAAAGTACAGAGACTCAACCAAGGAAGTTGCATGAATGCTCTCTAAGCCACTCATGAACTATAGAGAGAGAGACAACAGCAAATACCCCCAGGCCCCAGTCTTGCACCCCAGAAATGCACCGTCTTACACTGCTCAAGACCTTCTCTTGAAGCTCATTAATTAGTTTGCCACTTTGTTAAAGGATAGTGGACATGCACCAGCCTTTGTAATCTGAGCAAATTCCCCAAGCACTTTAGACAAACTCACTGGTAAAGAGAAAATATTGAAATAAGTTTAACTACAGAAAGACATAAGACATAAAGGTCAGAGATAGTTACCTAAGAAAATAAAAAGTAAACACACATTCTAAATCCTAAATTCTTATTAGACTAAGCAAGATTTGGATTATACAGCTTTTCTCACCCCACTGGATGTCACAGGCAGGCTACAGTTCTTAATACACAGATTGAATTTCCTTCTCAGCCTGGGACCAATCTCCTCAGTTCAAAGTCTTTGTCTTCCCAGCATTCTTGTTACCTTCAGCATAGGTGAGGGAGGAGAGTAGTGGTCTCAGGATGCCACTGTCCCTTATTTTATACTCTCAATTCATCTCATGTCCCAGAGAAGATACTGGCCTAGGCATGTCCTGGAGGGCGGTTGCGCAAGTGAGTCATAGAATTGAGCAATCCCCATTGTGTGGTGCTTGCGTAACTGTCTCTTACAGAATTGTAAGCCTCTTGTTCACAATTACCCCTCTAGTCAATGGCTTGTGATGGTTGCTTAATGCCTGTTTGCATGTGGGTCACCTCCTTTGTTGCCACCGGATAGCTAGCTGTGGGCATCTCCCAGACACACAACATATTTCATATCAACCATATAGCAGAATATCCTAATTCCATATACAATGATGATACAGCTATTTTAACAGAACAATGAGTTTCAACATGTCATGACCTTTCATTGGATATCTTACATACAAAAGATCATAATCATATACAAATTATGAGTATGGGACTTACAGGGTGCTATTATAAGATACAGTGCATCACAAAGGCAAGCAGTGATAAACTTAAAGGGAGGGAAGTTCACAGATACATATATTCCAATGCCAGGAAGGACCATTGTGATCATCTAGTCTGATCTCCGGTATAACACAGGCCACAGAAGCTTCCCCACAATAATCCTAGAGTAGATCTTTTAGAAAAATATCCAGTCTTGATTTAAACATTGTCAGCGATGGAAAATCTATCACCCTTGGTAAATTGTTCCAATGGTTAATTATTCTCACTGTTAAAAATGTGCATCTTATTTCCAGTCTGAATTTGTCTAGCTTCAACTTCCACTCAGTGGATCACATCGTACCTTTCTGTGTCACACCTTAACCTTCCCTTTGTTAAGCTAAACAGATTGAGCTCTTGGAGTCTATCACTATAAGGCAGGTTTTCTAATCCTTTAGCCATTCTTGTGGCTCTTCTTTGAACCCTCTCCTGTTTCTCACCATCCTTCTTGAATGGTGGACACCAGAACTGGTCACAGCATTCCAGCAGCAGTGGCACCAATGCCAATAAGCTCTCTACTCGAGATTTTCCTGTTTGTTCGTCCCTGGATCACATTAGTCCTATTGCCTACAGCATTGCACTGGGAGCTGATGTTCAGCTAACTACCCCCCCGCCTGTCCTCCGTGCTCCCAAACATTTCTTCAAAGTCAATGCTTCCCAGGCCCCCAGCCTGTAAGCATGGCCTCCATTGTTTATTCTGAGATGTATACGTTAACATTTAGCCATATTAAAACACAAAAATTCCTCCACATTTGTTCATCAGTTGCTTGGAAGATATTTGCATCCAATTTGTAAACAGGCTGAGAGTATTGTCTATGTCTGGGATTTTCAATGGAACTCAAGGAAGTCTATGCCTATGATCCCAATTTTTAATCATCTCTGTGCTGTAACCCTTTGGGAGTGAGACCTGTTTGCATGAAAATGTTCCAAAGGTTTTGTTTACGTAGCGTTATAGAAATGTAGGGATGGAAGGGACCCCAAGAGGTCATTTTGTCCATGCCCCCATGCTGAGAGAGAAGTAAATATACTTAGACCATCCCTGACCATCTAACCTGCTATTTAAATCTAATTCTTGCAGGGCAGATTTATTTTCTATGCTGGAAATGTAGGCTGGACTTTTCAAAAGTGGCAAAGGGAGTCAAGTGCCCAACTCCCATTACCACACTTTGGGAGTTTGGTGCCTAATTCCTTTAGGCTCTTTGGTTCCTGCCAGGCTCTGTTTCAACCTCAGCACTAGAGCTGGTCACAGTTTTCCATCTAACACAATTTGGACAAAAAATGACTTTTTATCAAAATCAATGTCGGGAACATTTTATTTTCTGCAAAAACTGAAAATTTGTTGGTCAAAAGCTTTTCAGGCTTTGGTAATAATATTCTGTGTTTGAGATACAATTTTTAAGAGAAAGCACTGAATTTCTATTCAGAACAGCCCTACATCACTGCCTAATGCAGGGGTTCCCAATTTTTATCCCTGAGGCCCACCTGTGCTGCTGATGGACCCAATCACGGCATTGTCCCCAGAAGGCCTGTGAGGCTGATGATCCAGGAGGTCTGGCAGCCATGGATTGCTGGAGACAGCGACTCAGACCCTATTTTCTGCATCATTGTGGGGCTCAGATGTGCAGATACCTGGCATGGGGCTGCAGTCCTCATGCTCAGAGGAAGAATCATAGGTGCCGAGGGAAATTTTTCCTGAAAAAATTAGGTTCCAAGAGAGTTGAGGCACCGACACTGAGCAGGGTTTTGTGACTCCCAGTGGGGCCTCATTCTGGGATTTAGGTGCTTAACATAGCACCTAAGTTCTTTAGCGTATCTAGCTTATGGTTGCCTAAATCTCATACTTCCTTCTGAAACACTTCACTTTGGAAGGTCTCCAGGGGCAGGGACTGGTTCTCACTTTTTTTCCCAAGTCGTCGAGGTTCTGATCTCGTTTGTTGCCTAAAGTTGTCAATGTAGTAATAATAATAATGAATAATTCATCTAATGTTGCCCCACAATTGGCAGGGATGAGAGAGTTTTGCTTTGACATTTGTTCAGCTCCTTCCACCCATTTCTGCAGCTGTGAGTTCTCCGGTAGAATCAATCTTTCAGTGGCTAACGCCGATTGCTCTCCCACATTCCATAGTTCATTGCCAACTTTTTGTTATGTTCAGGGGCCAGGATTGTCCCCTGCAACCTGTTTTTCATTGTCCAATGCAGACTGGCTGCTGCAGTTATATATTCCATTGCCATCTTCCCTTTGCAAGTACCACATAAATTCGGTGTTAAAACAGAGATAATGTTTTACATCAGTAAATTTTGATATAATGCATTGCAGGGATGTTGTAATTATACACAATTAAGCGTTAAAACTCAAGAACTTCCAAGTTAAGGTTAAACTTAAATCCAAACATATTAAGGAATGAAAATGCACAGTTAAACCACCAAAATAACCTTAACGCTGCCCTATCATAATTTTTTCCAACTTCCCTTCTAGTTAAAACAATGACATTTTGCATACATATTTTTTGTATGGTTCATGGTATTTTCCTCACCATTATCCTTCAAAGTTTCACTATCAGCAGTCATTAAGATGGAGTCAAGGTTTAGAGAACATGTCCTTAATTTAGGGTAGAATACATTACCAAGGTATAATTTCCCCACAAAATCCCACAGGAAATTCAAAATGAAAGTTAAACAAGATGCATACATGTTACAGCAAGAAATGATATTAGGGCACCCAAACAAACTTAGCACTGCTCTACAGTGATACCTTGAAGAGGAAAAAAATGAGGGGAGAGGGGGAATCTAATGTAAACTTTAAAATCTTGGAGTCCAAAAAGACTAAAAGGTTTTAATCATAATTTTAAAGGGTTTTATGTGACTTTTTTTTTTTTATTCATGTCCTTTCATGGAAGAGTTTTCTGTTCAGCAATTTCTACAGGGCAAATTTCAACTCCTCATTCCTGAGAGATAGATCATGGGGTTCAGAATTGCGGTGACAACATTGTATATGTGGATGACTATAAAGTTCCTTTCAGAGGAGACCCCAGGGGAGGAAGCCATGTAGTTGCCAAGGGTTGGTACATAGCATGGAGACACCATCATGGGGTGAGAGGTTTAGATAGAAAAGATATTGGTCCTGATTTCCCACGATTGTCTGGAGGAAGGAAATTAAGTAGAGGTACAGCAGGAATTTGGGGACAAAAGAACCCAGTGTGAAGCTCCTAGTGATGATATTGAGGAGGCTCAGGTTGAGGCGGGTGCTATAGCAGGCCAGGCTCAGCAGGAGCTTGATGTCACAAAGGAAGTCATAGAAGCAGCTGAGGCACTAGAAACAGAGGCAGGAGGTCATGACTGTTGCATCAGTATGTTTGGGGATGAAGTGGCCCAGGTGGCTGCTATCAGCCACAGGCAGGCCTATGAGTTGCTGACCAGCATGTAGCGTAGCGGGTTAAAGAGGGCCATGTAGCAGTGACGGGCCATGACAGCTGGCAGAATGGCCTTTCTGCTGCCCAGGAAGTGGAAGAAATGGAACTGGGTAAGGCAGATGGTAAAGGAGATGGCCTGGTGCCCCGAGAGGAAGCCGACCAGCATCTTGGGTATGGTGACTGTGGAATAGAAGATGTTTTGCCTAGGAAGAAGGACATTGAGGTGGAAAGTTGGGGCTGAGCCACTGTCAGAAATTTCATACAGATATAGACATTTCATAGGATGATCCCCAATTCTTAAGTGGACCAAGACAGATACCACAAATAATCACACAAGGTTTATTACATGCGCAGTTGGGGCATCCAAAAAATCTTAACTCCCCATTGTTGTGACCAGAAGAGAGGTGTGGGGAAAAGAAACAAATCAATGGGGCTTTAAAAATCAGATTCATTTAAGCTGGCTGCACAGACCTTAAAATATCTTGATCACTATGGTCTGCATTAGTTGCCAGCTGTGAATACAAACCAGAGTAGAGATTTCTAGTGAAAGAAATTTCATTCATGACGAATAATGGGAGGAAATGAGAATTACATCTAATAAATCAATAAATATTCAAATGTGACCTATGTACCAAATTTCAGTGTGTTTTAACAAGAAGAGAAGTTGGAAGAGTCTGTGACATGACAGAGTTAAGGTAGTTTGCAAGCCTGATCTGTGCATTTGTGAACCTTAACAGGGTTAGATTTCTTTTAAATGTAATGTTAACCTTCAACTTCCAAGGTTTGTAGTGCTTGGTTTTGGAATCTATGCAATATCTCTGTAAAGTAGTTTAACTTCAATTAATTGTATGTATTATAAATCTTTATATCAATTTTGTTTGGGAATAATATTTAAAATTAATCTCCAAACATTTTCCCCCATAGTAATTAGAGATGAAGAAATCCTGGGAGGACATTTTTCCATCTCTATCTTGGTCACTGCAAGAATGTCACCTACAGAGAATATTGAAGATAGATCCCCTACATTATATTTCCCTTGGTCAACATCTCTCCTTTTCACTTCACAACAAGAAGCAGTCATTTTATTTAATTCCTTTCAGGGAAGAGTTTTCTAGTGATGAATTTCCTGGTGGCGTATTTCACCTCACTGTTCCTCAGGGTGTAGATGAGGGGATTCAGAGCTGGGGTGATGACACTGTACACTAGGGTGATGATCATCTCTTCTTTCTTTGAGCTTCCTGAAGAAGGATGCTTGTAGGCAAAGATCACTGTCCCATAGTACAGTGCTATCATAGTGAGGTGGGAGGTGCAAGTGGAGAAGGCCTTTCTCCTGCTTTCCCGTGACCGGACCTTCAGGAAGAGGAAGGAGATGATGTAGAGGTAGGAGAGGAGCGTGATGATGAATGGACTCACACCAATAATCCCAGTGACGGTGTGGAGGAGGCTCAGGTTGAGGTGGGTGCTGCTGCAGGCCAGGCTCAGCAGGGGCTTGATGTCACAGAAGAAGTGGTGGATATGGTTGGGGCCACAGAAGTGCAACCGGGAGGTCATGACCGTGTGCATCAGGGCGTGCAGGAATCCAGTGGCCCAGGTGACTCCTACCAGCAGCAGGCAGGCCTGTGGGCTCATGACCAGTGTGTAGAGCAGTGGGTTGCAGATGGCCACGTAGTGGTTGTAGGCCATGACAGCCAGCAGCATGGCCTCACTGCTGCCCAGGAAATGGAAGAAATGGAGCTGTGCCAGGCAGCTGGAGAAGGAGATGGTCTGGTGCCCTGAGAGGAAGCCGGCTAACATCTTGGGCACAGTGACTGTGGAGTAGAAGATGTCTAGGATGGAGAGATTTCCCAGGAAGAAGTACATGGGAGTGTGAAGCTGGGGCTCGGCCAGTAGCACAGCCACGATGACTCCATTCCCCAAAACACTGGCCATGTAGAGCAGCAGGAAGAGGGGAAAGAGAAAACACTGCAGACTCCTCAGATTGGTGATGCCCAGGAAAAAGAACTTGCTCACGTCTGTCTGGTTCTCCATCCCTGCAGGAGGAAGAGGACAAAGCAACAGGAAGTGAAGCAGCTTAAGGTTCCACCCCCCTCTATGTTGCAGAACTTGATCCTAATGCAATACATTGGGTTGGAGTCAGACATTTTGTGGTAGAGAGTTTTCTTTCTGCAGCCATAGGTGCATTCTGTACCTAGATATAATTGTATAGTACAAAGAGGTAAAATAATTACCGATTTTTAATTTCTTTGTAAAGCTGAGATAGATAGGTAGAAAATCAAATCTATCTATCTATCTATCTATCTATCTATCTATCTATCTATCTACCTATCTATCACTGCAGTTATGAGTAATGTATAAAAGTAGACATATTAATCATACTACTTTGCAGTTGCAAAAGCATCTTCCATCCCATGTTGAAGTGAGACTCCCAATTGCCTTACTCTCGCTCGTTAAACCTGACCATTGTCCTTGATGAATTTATTTGCAGCAGTTCCCAAGAGGTGAAGAACTCTTCACAGATCAACACTATGCATATCTGATAATGGGAAATAGCCGCATGGAAAGCAGTCATTCCAGCAAAGCACAGATCTCAGAGTGTTTTAGATTTTTTGCTAAAGGGGTCCTGAAAGAAACAGGACAGACTCCAGTGAAAATTGTAGAGTGCTGATTTTCAAACTCTTATTGTTCTCTCTTTATTAGCCCAGTTTTCCATGAACAATCCAGATATTTTAATTGAACCAACATGAAAAAAAAATCAAATATTGTTCAGAGTTTACATCCCATTGGTTTTCATTGCCCCTTCTGTGAGATTTTTAGGGCAAAAATGTTTAACTCTCCTGTTGTTATCATTAATTTACTTCTATTACCCACCACTCTCACTGGAAAGAAGGGGAGGGGCACCTAGAGAAGAATGGACATGCTCAGAGTAGAACTGGGGATCACCCATAGCATCTGGTAGTCATTGTCACAGTTCAGGGCAACTGCACCTGTATTCTCCCCGGGGATCCACTGAAGGCCTCATTTTAGGCTTCTCAGCCGTCACCTTTCTTTGGTACAGAACCATGTCTCTCCCCCTCCTGGCTAGGCTTTCTCCAGGCTGCACAGTTCTCTGCCTATACTGTTTAGCCAGATTGCCTACACATGCCAGCACCAGTGCTTTGTTTTCTCTCCAAAGGCTATGAACAGCTTAATGGCTCACAGTTATGTTACCATGCAGTTCTTTAGAAGCAAGGACATTTATTGTAGGGTGAAAGCATTATAGAGTAAACATATTAAAAATAATAAAATAGCCTACATGCATGCTAAAAAGACTAACATAGGTCACCTAACTCCAGCCTCAGGCTCTGGTAGGAGTAAGTCCATCAGATCCACAACTGGGTTTTCCCTGTGGTCACAAGTTCATAACGGATTCAGAACCAGAACAACCATGAAAAGTTCCATCTTTCCTTTAGATATCTTGGGCCTTTGATCTTATCATCATGTAACAGGTCATCAGCAGAGAATGGCTCACTGCTCAGGGTGCAGCTACAAATGGCTGGGATTTTGCATAAGCATAGGCGGGGAATTTGCGTTCACCTCCCCCTATATAGTCCTCACGGATATCCCCCACTTTTGTCTCAAAAATCTGTTCTTGTCTGGCACATTTTTCAATATAATCTGTTGAACCCCCTTCATCTCACACCTGTCATCTCCGCCATTGAGAGGTTGCATACAATTCTGACCCACAAAAATACAGAAACCATTCATTCAATACAATGGACCTCCAAAATACTTAAACTTAATCCAGTAAGGTATCCCCAAGATATTGGAGAAAATTGCCATGTCTGGCACACTCATAATGAGCTTAGACTGGAGGTTATCTGCTTAGAATCCTAGGACATTAACAGGAAGCTACATCTAGGGATCCATAAGCCTAATAACAATTCAACTGAGCATTTCCCATCAAGTCCACTATGATTTGTAATATCGTAGCAATTAGAGGTGACAACTGAGATTAGAGCCCTGTTTACACTGTACAGACACAAAGTGAGAGATAGCCCTGCCCCAGTCCAGTGAGCTCACAAGCTAAATAAAGGGTGTGTGGTGAAACAAAGGGAGGGAACCATCTACCCAAAGTCACACAGCAGGTGAATGGTTGAGCTGGGGTAAAGTATAGATCTCCTGAGTCCTAGTTGGTCGTTCTAGCCACTAAACTAGGCTGATATTTTTTTTTAAAAAACTGCATTGCTATCTGCTATATCTCACATACATGTTACACAGGAATCATTTGGTGGGATTCTTTGGCATAATTTATACATATGCTTGGAAGCATTTGTTTTTATCAGTAAATGTCAGTGAACATTGATTTCAATGTACACACACAAACCAATGGAAAAATATTGCCTTTGATCATTGAAATTTAGACATAGGCAAAGGTAGAAAAATGCTGCTGGAACATTTATTAGAGTCAAACTTTAATGTGTATAAAATGAGCTGTAATGAATGCTGCATAAGTGGACTCGGAGGTATCAGCTTTTTATCTGTAAATATCATTAAATGTCAATTTCACCATACACACACAAAACAATGAAAAAATATTTCTGTTGATAATAGAAATGTATCGCTCTGCAACACAAGAAAAATATTGCTTGAGAACTCATTTGAGTTTAATTTAAGGCTATTTACTTCGTATATTTTGACGTGTGACATTGACATTTTGTGTTGTAAGGGTTATAAAGCTTAAACTTTTTGAATCTCAATGTCCACTATCATTCCATAATGATTGTCTGACCTTCCGCCCTGCCTAAATTTCCCACAGCTGTGAAAATTTAAAGTGATAAAAATGTTTACAAATAAACATTGATATTATCCATCAAAAATATATTTAAAAAAAAAGCAAAATTTGAATTTTTCCAAGCCCAGTTATACAGGATGTCAGACTAGATTATAATAATGGTCCCTTCTGGCCTTCAATTTCATGAATCTATGAAACCTATGCCACCTTCTAAATGTGTTGTGTTTTGAAACTCCTAGTCTAGAAACCTACCTTAATTTTGGGGGTAATACACAAGTTTCTGAAGCATTGGCTGTTAGGGCTACTTGCATTTCCAAAATCAAGAGCTTTTCAAAAGGAGTCTGATGCAATTTGAAACTCCTACCCTTGGTGACTCTCTCATGCTGTTCCCTCAAAGCTCAGCCAGGGGCCTGTCATAAACAGATAGCTAAGGGTTAATGTTTCTTTCACCTGTAAAGGGTTAACAAAGGGAACCAAACACCTGACCAGAGGACCAATCAGGAAACCGGATTTTTCAAAGTGAGGGAGGGAACTTCTGGGTGTTTTTTGTCTTTGTCGTCTATGTTTCTCTCGCTATGAGGGAAAGAGTCTTTTTTTCTATCTCCCAAGCTTCTTCTACCTTCTGTACCAAGTGTTGAGTACAAAAAAAAGCAATAGTTTAATGTATTTGTATTTACATGTGTGAGTTCTGGAAGTTAAATTGGATACTTTTGAATAAGGCTATTATCAATATTTTCTATACAATACCCTGTTATGCATTTGAACAGATTATATCTATGTCTTTCTTTCTTTTAATATAAATTTCTTAAAGTTTTGAGTTTTCTCTCAGATAAGCCTCGCAGCCACCAGGATTGATGGAGGGGGGAGAAGAGAGATAACATCACTTTCTTTTTGAGTTGTCCTCTTGTGAAGAGAGGGAACAGGCTCTTGGTATTGGTGATGTAAAGAGTTGCCATCAAATACTCTCATAGCCAAAAGAGGAAAGTCTGTGTGGGAGGGAGGGAAGGAATTGATACTTCCTTTGCAAAGACTCAGAGCTCTGTCCTTGGGTCTCGCCAGGGAAAGTTGCGGAGACAAAGTGGCCAAAACCCTGAAATTTTGATGGTGGCAGCGAGAAAGACCAAACGATAATACAGCTTGAGTTCATGCTAACCCCAGATTTTGAACGCTAAATCCAGATTGTGAAAGGAGGCTTATTACAGGGTCACGTTGGTCGCCCTTGTAATGGAAACAATAAAATGACTGGTGTCAAATGGTGAAGAGAAATAGCAGGAGTTCGTCTGTTCAGAATGAAGAAGAGATGCAAGCTCCTATTGAATGAACTTCTGGATGATGTGCTGAATCTGTGAACAAATGAACCTTTTATCATATTACAAGTCTGAATACACAGGGGACCAATTCCTTCTCTAGATGGTCCTCTGGGAGAATCTCTGAACACATGAGGGTCATGGTATGTGCATAACAAGCCAAAGATTCCCTACAGAAAGCAAAGTCAAGCAGGCAGGAAGCTGCTAGGAAAATAAATAAATATAAGCAAAAATCCTAAGGAGTTAGGCACTCAACTTCCATTCAATATATTTGAATATCCAGCCTAAAAAAAAAAACCCTGGTAGCAAATATGGTTTGTGTTTTTATTATTTATTTATTTTTATTTTTACTAAACCACTGAATGTCCACCATGATTGAATTTGGTTCACTGTGATAATGTTCCATTAGCTGTGAAGGGTTAAAACAGATATAGCAAATTAGATGCAATTTTGCAGGAGGTTAGATTTTATGAACAAACCAAAGCAATCAAGCATCAGTATGTGCAAAGAAGTGAGCAAATGTCCCCAGTCTACCATGTTTTGGTAATGACTTGACCAAAGACTTTCACTCCTACAAACATGACTGAGAGTGTGATGGAAATTTTCAGATGAAAAGTGGAAAAATGGCCTTTGTTACACCCTCAAAGTTAACTGGATTTTTTCAAGATTTTCCTATTCAACCTGCTAATCTGTTAATCCCAAACCAATCAAGCCGTGTGTGGAGGAGTTGAGGAAGATCTAATATATCTGACGTGGATGACATTCAGAAGACTTCATTGTGTTGGGAAACTTGATCCATATGTTTGATTCTCCAAGACCCTTCCACTTGGCTTACCAGAACACCTCATCCAGTTCTGGAACGGTTACCAGTTCTCTGGACCAAAAAAACCTCTCTCATTCACTCCCAGCTCAACAGTAAGTTTTTATTAGGCATGTAACAGCTTTTCCCATGCTGGCCAGGCCAGATCTGGGGCTTAGGTGCAAGTGAATCCACAGTTCCATTCATATCA
Source organism: Chelonoidis abingdonii (assembly GCF_003597395.2). NCBI lineage: Eukaryota > Metazoa > Chordata > Testudines > Testudinidae > Chelonoidis > Chelonoidis abingdonii. The sequence continues at coordinate 19,537,389 of NC_133793.1, read as the reverse complement.
AACACACACACTTAATAACATCTTTCCTAGCTACCAACATCGCGTCTTGTATGTAAGGACCAATAGCTTTGCAAATTTTGTACACCCAATCATTGCAGATTGTCTAAGACAATCTACCAGTTCAGGAAGTTCTGCTACTTATTTACTATTAATATACCCACAATAGGTTACTTAGTAACTCTGCCTCCATTTACTATAAACATATTCACAATAGTTATATCAGTAATTACTTGTCCAGATTTAACCAATGAGGAGTTCTTGTGGCACCTTAGAGACTAACAAATTTATTTGGGCATAAGCTTTTGTGGGCTATAACCCACTTCATCAGATGCATGGAGTGAAAAATACAGTAAGCAGGTATAAATATATAGCACATGAAAAGATGGGAGTTGCCTTACCAAGTGGAGGGTCAGTGCTAACTAGGCCAGCTTAATCATGGCAGATGTGGACCATTCCCAACAGTTGACAAGAAGGTGTGATTATCAACATAAGGAAAGTGATTTTTTTGTAGTGACCCAGCCACTCTCAGCCTTTATTCAGGCCTAATCTGATAGTGTCAAATATTCAAATTAATTTGAGTCTGTTTTTGAAGTTTTTTTGTTGAGGAATAGCCACTTTAAGTCTGTTATTGAGTGTCCAGGGAGACTGAAATGCTTTCCTACTGGTTTTTGAAAGTTACAATTCTTGATGTCTGATTTGTGTCCATTTATTCTTTTGCATAGAGACTGTCTGGTTTGGCCAGAGTACATGGCAGAGGGGCATTGCTGGCACATGATGGCATATATCACATTGGTAGATGTGCAGGTGGACGAGCCCCTGATGGCGTGGCTAATGTGGTTATGTCCTATGATGGTGTTGATTGAATAGATATGACGACGGAGTTGGCAATGGGGTTTGTTGCAGGCACTGCTTCCTGGGTTAGTGTTTCTGTTGCGTGGTGAGTAGTTGCTGGTGAGTATTTGCTTCAGGTTGGGGGGCTGTCTGTAAGTGAGGACTGCCCTGTCCTCCAAGGTCTGTAAGAGTGAGATCGTCCTTCAGGATGGTTGTAGATCCTTCATGATGTTCTGGAGAGGTTTTAGTTGGGGACTGTAGGTGATGGTTAGTGGTGTTCAGTTAGTTTCTTTGTTGGGCCTGTCTTGTAGTAGGAGACATCTGCGTACTCTTTTGTCTCTGTCAGTCTCTTTCTTCAATACCCCAGGTGGGTATTGCTTGATCATGTAGGTGTGTGTCTCTGTCTGAGGGATTGCAGCAAATGCGGTTGTATCTTAACGCTTGGCTATAGACAAAGGGTCATGTGATGTGGCCTGGATGAAAGCTGGAGGCATGTAAGTAAGTATAGCGTTCAGTAGGTTTCTGGTATGGGGTAGTCTTTACGTGACCATCGATTATATGCAGTGTAGTGTGCAGAAGGGGATCTTCTGTGTGGCCTGGTCCAGGCTGAGGTTGATGATGGGGTTGAAATAGTTAAAATTCTTGTGGAATTACTAAAGGGCCTCCTTCCCGTGGGTCCCGATGATGAAGATGTCATCAACATAGTGTAAGTAGAGTAGGGCCGCTATGGGACAAGACCAGAGGAAGCATTGTTCTGAGTAAGCCATAAAAACATTGGTAAATTGTGTGGCCATTAGGGAACAATCTAAATGGAAAAATAACAGATTTAAGATGGATTACAGTATCATGGTCTCTGTAAGACCCCTAGTCTCCATTTTTCCTGGCTTGGCCCACACATACACAAGAAGGTTTACAGGTCAAAAAAACATTTACAACCAACTGTCTGGGTCAGTGGGAGATATCAAGGTTTAAAACCACAATTAATAGCCCATGCTGTGCATAATTGCAATAGGACTAGCTCAGTTAGTAAAGCATGAGCCTCTTAATCTCAGGATCGTGGGTTTGAGCCCCACGTTGGATGTTTGATCTTGCACTCCTAAACATTGCTTTTTCCCTTATATTCTTTTTCTTTTTTTTCACTTTTCTTGGTGAGACCAAACCAAACCAAACAATCATTTTGGGTCCACCAAAATATTTCACTAAATAGAATATTCATCCAAAAATCTTTCACCCAGCGCTATATACAAGTCTTTGGAATTAACCACCCCAGAGAAAGATCATTAAGCTTTTCCATTCCTAAGATCTAGCTGCTGAAGACTTGGGAGTGTGGGCTATGGGCCTTTCACCTCTAGGCCAATGGTTACCCTCTTGCTCAGGTGGCTACTGATGAAAGGCAACGTGCTTTAGTGGTAGATCCATTTCAGACTCCCTCTTCCAATGTCTACAGGGGGATGTTTGTTTTGCATTGCATCTAAGAATAAAATCAATTCTCTTGAAACCTCAGCCTGGAATCAAGCTGATTGTAGGTCAAGGAAGGAAGGTTCTGTTTGTCCTCTTCTAGTAAGTGCCCAAAGTTGTGATGCCCAAATAAATGCCTTGCACTCTCTATACAGCTTATACAGGGTAAATTCCTAAATTCTTCACCCTCTAGATCACTGACAGAGAGATATGCCCAGCTCTTTGCTCCCCCAGGGATTAATCACTTACTCTGGGTTTATTAATAAAGAAAAGTCATTTTTATTAAGTATACAAAGTAGGAGGTAAGTGATTTCAAGTCATAACAGACAGAACAAAGGAAGTCACCAGGCAAAATAAAACAAAACCTAAGCCTAACACATAAAGAAACTGATTCCAGGGAATCGCTCACCCTCAGAGGTGGTTCCAATCAGCTTCTTTCACAGACTAGACTCCTTCCTAGTCTGGGCCCAATCCTTTCCCCTGCTACAGTCCTCCTTACTTCCAGTAGACATCTTAGCAGGGGGTTTCTCATGACTGGCAGCCCCTTTGTCCTGCTTCACCCCCTTTTCTAGCTTTGGCATAAGGCGGGAATCTTTTGTCTCTCTGGGTCCTCACCCTTCCTTCTAGATGGAAAAATACCAGATTTAAGAAGGATTCCAGTACCGTGGTCTCTGTTAAGACCCTAATCTCCATTCTTCCTGGCTTGGCCCAGCACGTACACAGGAAGGTTTGCAGGAAAAAAACAATTTACAACCTAATTGATCGGGTCAATGGGAGCCGTCAAGGTTTTTAAACCACCATTAGGGCCCACGCTTTGCATAATATAACATAGGACCTCAGAGTTACGACTCATGTTTCCCGGCTTCAGAGTACAGAATGAGCACATCGCATACAAAATAGGAGGCTCAATTGTTTCCATGTAGAGTTCAATAGAACCTTTGCTTAGACCATGTTACAAGACCTTTTTGCGAAGTAAATGCCATATTCCAGTTTACATCATACTCACACCTGTTAAGCATATTTCCATAAAAGGTATGGAGTGCCAAACCGTGTTAACTAGCCGGTCAACTTAGCACCTGTCTTGCTAGTTGCTACATTGCTCATGTCGGATTGGACGGTATCCGGTCTATTCTATGATTCCAGATGACTCCTCTCGCTGCTCTCTCTGATGGCCACAGTTAATTGACAACAAAGGAGCCAAGTTCGATAGGAGGCTTCTAAACCGAGACGGAGGCTCTTCTATCGTTGTCAAGGTCTTCTCAGGAGCTATCAAACCCCTCTACCCTCGGTTTCTACTGCTCACTCCTAGCAGGCTCAATGATTTTTTCCCCTGGAAGAGCCTCGAGGAGCATACGGAGCGGAGAGGCATTGCTTTGGGGCAAAATAAAAGAGAGAGGAATTGTTCCTTGGAGTGTCTGTTTCAATCTGGGTGATGATCCTGAGGGAGGAAACAGGGAAGCGATAATTCCATTTTTCATTGCCTCGGCACTGGGTGTCAGTGTGAAAGTGAGCCAGAGGGTTCCTTCACTCTCTGCTCTTGTTCTGCACAGGGGAAATGGAGACGGGGACCTGAGTTTCCAATTGGACAGAAAGTGGCTTGCGAAAGCCGAGGATACGAGCACTGACTTTCCTGCGTATGCACGACAGATTAAGACCCACGGTGTTGACAAAGTGGGAGCCAAAGCCGGAGAGACCCCCTAGACCAAATTCAGAAATGTGATGATCATTCCGCTGAACATGGCAGGGGAGGGTGTGAGTACTACGCAGCGCCGAATTGCCTTGTGGTTCTGTGCTCGGTGCTGCCCCAAGATTATACACTTCAGCGGGCGGGGTCGTGTGTGATTGTGATTTGTTCGAACTGACCAATACCCATTGCTGCAAGGCTGCTCTAGTGTCATAGAATAATATGTCAAGTTTTGTCTGATGGTTTAATGACGTGTCATTGGAGTCCTTGTGTAAATAAACCCTATGTACTTTCCACTAATTTCTTTTCTTTCTCTTGTATCTTGATTGTATTACCTAAATCTGTTCTCGATCTTTTCAATGTCTCCTGTTTCTCATCTTTGATCTTAATCACGTTTTCCTTTCACTCTGCTACTTCTATGATGCTACCTCTCTTAATTTGAATTATTATCATTTTACCATCTTCTAAAGCATCTACCTTACCTTAATTATACTGTCTTAACTTTAATAACATCCAAGACAACAAGTCCCCATCAAAACTCACTGATTAATCCTATATATAATACCTACACATCATTATTCCCTTCTAATTTTTAATAAAATATTTCTTGGCTATACAGTCTTCCTGCTCTAGCTTGCTCAAAGAAGAATTGTCACGGATACAGAATACATTGGTGATAATTTACCTACACTCGCATGCAAGTACACCTCTCACCTAATTATTATACACTCTTCTCCCTCGGGCGCCAAAAAATCTTACCGCTTTGTAAGTGAAACCGCGTTATAGACTCAAATAGACTCTAGGAGGAAGGGACTCGAGAGGCATCTAGTCCAGTCCCCCGCCCTCCATTGGGACCAAATACTCAGACCATCCCTATAGATTATCTAACCTACTCTTAAATATTCGAGATGAGATTCCACAACCTCCCTTAGGCAATTTATTCCAGTGTTGCCACTACCTTGACAGTTTAGGAACTTTTCCTTGATGATCCAAACAACATAAACAAAATCACACCCTTGACTGCGTTTTACGCTCCATATGTCTTCTTTGTTCTATCACTATTAGAGCATATTGAATGTGAATACTACAGATTTTTATCTCCTCTTTCTCCTCTCATGACACCCTTTATCCCATGCAAAACTGCTATCTATGTCCCCTCTCACTCTTTCGCTTTTCTCAAACTACAACAATAAAACCACAATCTTTTCCCCTTCCTTTCATAGGTCATTCTCAAGACCTTTAATATTCCTTGTTTTTATATTTTTTATTATTTGCTTTCTTCCTCTGGACCCTCTCCATAATTTTCTCCACATCTTCTTGAAAGCGGGTGCCAGAACTGGACACAATACTCCAGTTGAGCCTAACCAGCGCAGTGTATTAGAGTGGACAGAATGACTTCTCGATGTCTCTTATCTAACAACACCACACCGTCATCTGCATCCCAGAATCACGTTTGCTTTTTTTTGAACAGTATCACACCTGTTGACTCATATTAGCTTGTGGTCCACTATACCCTTAAGAATTCTCGTTTCTGGCCATACTCCTTCCTAACAGTCTCTTCCCATTCTGATTGTGTGAAAACTGATTGTTCCTTCCTAAGTGGAGCACTTTATGTGTTATGTTGAACTTGCTTTGATCCTGGAGTGCGCAGCCCCGCCCCCTGGAGCACTGCCTTTATCCGGTATATATCATGAAATTTGGTTCTATCTGGTTCAACTGTTTTTATTGGTGGATGGTGTGTTTGTGAAATTTAACTTCGTGCAGAGGGCATTGCGAAGCTGTCCACTAAAACAATTGTGGTGGGTTTACATGGGTAGAAATTGCCAAGCAACTGAACAAGGATCTGTGTGCTGGCTCTACATGGGTCAACATGGATGTGGATGTGCGAAGGCAATGGATGTATCACTTTTCAGACTCTAAACACCCATCATATGCATTTGAAAAAGGCTACAATCATTATTGCACGCTACATGGTAGAAGGAAGCCCTGCCGTGGCCCGGTGGATTTCCACTCCCCTCCATCCCAAGATCTGGTTATTTGGGCTTTATGCGTGGGGAAGTATTTTCATTCTGATTGTTTACACGCTGCTTGCTCTATTTTGATGACATTGACGGTTAACACCTTAGTGCATTTTCATTTTAGGGAAGTAAATTTTTACTTAACATTTGTTTTGGTATATGCTGCATAAATCAAAGATAGTAGGTTTAATATTGCTAACAGGATTAATGTGAAAAAGGTAAACAATAGAACACTTCACTGACATAAGTCATGAAATAAAATAAAGTTTATTATTTGTACAACTTGCCTTAAAAAATGATAGTGTGTTAAATTACTTGCTGCAAACAAAATCATCCATGTGACACTCCCTTTCTGACCTTACACTTAGATGGAGAAGAGTATCAGCCCCATTTCACAGATGGGGAGAGAGCGGTACAGAGCCATGCCCAAACTGTCCAATAGGCTAGTGGCTATGCTGGAAAGAGAACCCAGCTCTCCTGAATCCAGTGCTCTATCCACTAGGACACACTGCCTCCCTTATTGCAGTTTCACTTAATCCATTTTTTTCCTTTTTAAATCCACCAGGAGATTAAAAAGGACCCTTGGGGACTTTACAATTCACTTTAATACAATTATTCCATGGATTCTAAGAATGTAGAATCCATTTGCTTTTTTAAAAAATGCACCTATAAAATCCCATTCAAAACTGGAGATTATTAATTAGCTTCCACTCTTTCAGGTCCACTTCTCCAGTATCCACCTTCTCCCCGTTCCCCCCTACCCAATTACCCTTCTCCAATGCCCCATTTCTGGTTCCAGTTGCCCCTGCAAACTGCTAGAATCCTGCAGAATCAGTGTTGGGACACACAGACAGGTCAATGCCTTTTCCCCTTTCTCTTGGGTTTGACGTGCACAAATACCTTTTGGCCTCCAGGACAAACTGGGCTGTGTGAGGCTAACCATGTGTATTTCTAAGGCTCTACATTATACTCTGTGATGCAGGGACACAGTCTGAACTGGGATGCTCTCCCCAAACACAGTAAAGGGAGGATTTTTTCTCCAGGGACAGAGGCTGGTGGGAAAGTGAATATTGGGGCCTCATTATCAGCATCAAAAAATGCCACCAGCCCCTCTTCGCAGTCCAGATAAATCCCAATTGTTCTGGGCTGTTCAGTAAGAGAGAGGGGGATCTTGGGGGAGGTGAGAGCCAGGTACTGAGTCCCACATTGACCCCCCACCCAGATGCCTTCCTCCTGGTTAACAGTGACCCGTCCCTTTCTCCTCACAGACTTTCTGGCCACCCCTACAGCCCAGGATTCCCCATCCTCCACCTCCACCTCCCAGCAATGCCTCCCTGAGGAGAAGCCCTCCAGGCCCAGTATGCAGCGAGAAGAATCAAATCTCTTGGGATTGTTGGGCACGTGCTGGTGTGTGTCTTCCTATCTCATGCTTTTCCCATCCTCAGACAGGACGAGGCGGGGATGAGCCATGTCTGGATCCAGAGTCACATCCGCTGGGGGAGACCAAGAGAGAATCAGAGTGTTAGGGGCAGACCTCAGCCTTGGGAGCGGCTGGGACCATTTCTCACACTCCCCAGCAGCCCCATCCTGGCTGGGACCATCTCTGATTTCCTGCTTCTCTGTCCCAGATTGCAGCGAGCTGCCTCTGCTGGGACAGAGCAGGGATTTCACTGCGGATCCCACCTCCTAGGCACCAGAGGTGCTGTCACAGCTACAGTTTTGGTTGCAGATTCTGCCTCTCTGCTTCCCACCCTGCTGCCCTACTCCTAGCCACAGAGCTGGGGAGAGTGGAGGCAGGACCAGCCTTAGAGGTGGGTGGGCTGGGCTGCCACCCAAAGAGCGGTATTTAAGGGGACACCCAGGAACAGTGCCAGGGTTTTTGGCGCCCTAGGCGGGGATCCTTCCGCGCTCCAGGTCGTTGGTGGCAATTCTGCTGCGGGGGGGATCCTTCCATGCTCCTGGTCTTCGGGGCACTTCGGCAGTAGGTCCCGGAGTGAGTGAAGGACCCGCTGCAGAATTGCCGACGACGACCCAGAGCACAGAAGGACCCCTCGCCGCCGAATTGCCGCCTCCCAAATCCTTGGGCCCTAGGCGACCACCTAGGTCACTTAAATAGAAGCGCTGGTCCTGGGGACACCGGACTGGTACTCCTACTCCCTGTCCTGCCGACAGCCACTGCTTAATTGTGCCAGGGCTGAGCACCGGCATCTCTTTCAATACAAATTAAGCACTGAGGAAAGGCCGCAGAGCCTGGATGGGGGGGACCAGTGGGGTCGGGGTGATTGGATGGTGAGGCACCAGTGGGGGCCAGGGGCACCAAAAGACAAGTTTGCCCCAAGGCTAGGGGTGACTAAGCCTCCCTAACCCAGGCTGAGACCCCACCCATTCTCCACCCCAAGGCCCTACCAACGTTTCCCTGAAGCCAGCAGGGCCTTAGCTTGGACTGGCGGTCAGGGGCTGGGCTGGCTGGGGCAGCTTGAGCCGGTGCAGTTAGGGTGACCAGATGTCCCGATTTTATAGACAGTCCCTATTTTTGGATCTTTTTCTTATATAGGCTCCTATTACCCCCCACCCCCATCCCGATTTTTCACACTTGCTGTCTGGTCACCCTAGGTGCAGCTGGGCTGCTCAGGGCTTTGTCAGCACAGGGAGGGCAGGGCCGAGGGGCTGGCCTCCCCAAAGGGGGTGTTCACCTGCCGTCCATGCACCCAGGGCACCATTTTCCCTAAGGCCGGCCCTCAGAGGAGGGACACAGCATCAGCGGCAGCCTGGGTGGGTCCCTCAGCCAAAAGGTAGAAGTAGAGAAAAGGATAGCCCAGGGGGATGCAGGGTGAAAGGAGGGATCGGGGTGGTAGGTGAGGCCATTGGGGAGGATACAACTGCTCTATGGGAAAAAGAAATTTTGATAATACTTATGAATTATTTGTAAAGAAACATTTTCGAAAGTAACTGTGTTTGAGAGAGAGAGAAAACACCTCTCACTTTCCAACCAGCTCTCATCCTATGTTCTAGTCCCAAGGAATCTCTTCTGAGCCAGCATTTCCCAAACAGTGGGGGTCCGACCCAAAAGGGGATTGCAAGACCATTGAGGGGGGGGCTCGCAAGAGTGGTGGTTGTGGCTCCCAGCTCTGAAGGCAGCGTCGCCGCCAGCAGCAGCACAGAAGTAAGGAAGGTGCGGTGTGGAGGGGTCATCATTTTTTGAGGGGGTCATCACAGCCTGAAATATTTTCAAAGGGAGTCCTAGCCGAAAAAAGGTTGAGAACCTCTGCTCTAGGCCCTTACAGAGTTCAGTAATGACAACATCATGGTTTACTGTTATTGTCTGGACTTTACATGAACAGCTAATTGGTCTAACTCCTCCCACTGTCATATGTCAAGTTCCCCTCTTCCCAGATCCCTTCTCTGTACCTTGGAATTTCCTCAGAGTCTCCTTTAGAGCAATAGATTTATGAGAGATGCTGCTGGGGGTTTTTTCTGCCTCAGGAGAAACCTCCTCCGGTTGCGGGACCTTCCCCAGCTCACACCTGGAAAGAAAGACTCTTCTAATTCATTATTTTGTTTATGCCTTATTCTCCATTGTTTGTTTGCTTTTTTCTTTTTTTAAAATCTTTCCCCATGACTTTTATGCTATGGAACCCCACTGTCCTGATGGGACTGGGGTGAAACCCTGATCCCAAAGTCCATAGCAAAATTTCTTATGACTTCAGCAGGGTCACGATTCTACCCCTAGACTGCCTTTGTGTATCCCAGCCTCAGGGTATATCTTCTCTAACAACATTAAAGCACTGCTATGGCAGTGTTTTAACATGGCTGTGTAGTCGCAGCTCCAGCTCCAGCTCTTTCCCAGTGCTGTAAAAAACCCACCCCCAGGAGGGGAGTAGCTCGCAGCACTGGTGCCCTATCTACACTGCCGCTTTACAGCGCTGAAACTTGCATCACTCATTGGGGTGCGTTCAGTGATGAGCTGCCATGATCTTAACAACCGGTTCCCTTCTCACCCCACAAGGGGGTCGTGGCCCGCCCCCACCCTCCGGGACTTCTGCCCCATCCACCCCGCTTCCCTTTCCCCGACTGCCCTATCCAACCCTCCTCATTTTTGATGGCCCCTGGGACTCCTGCCCCATCCAACCACCCCTTCTCTATGTCCCTTGACCGCCCCAGGAACTTCTGCCCCAACTGCCTCCCACCGCCCCATCCAACCCCTCCTCCTTCCTGACTGCTCCCTCGGGACCCCTGCCCCCATTCAACCCCTCATTCCCTGCCCTCTGACCACCCTGACCCCTATGCACTCCCTCCACCCCCAACCACCACGCCAAACTCCCCTGCCCTATCCACACACACACACACACACACACACACACACACACACACACACACACACACACACACACACACCACTCCCTGCCCCCTTACCGTACTGCCTGGAAGTGGCTGGAGGCGCTACAGCTGTGCGGCTCGGCCGGAGCCGGGCCACGCCACTGTGCAGCGCCTGGAGCAGTGGGTCAGGCCGACCTTGCAGACCCCCCACTTCCCGCAAATCAGCTGTTCATGCAGGAAGTCTGGGAGGGCTGAGAAGCAAGTGGTGGCTTCGCGCTCAGGCCCAAGGAGGCGCAGATGAGCTGCGGCAGAGAGCGGTTCCCCTGCATGTCCCCCTCCCTGGGTTACCTGCTGCGGCTGTTAAATTTAGAAGCCCCTTTAGAACTGGTTGTCCCACACAGGACAACCGGTTCTAAAAGGGTTTCTAAATTTAATAACCCATTCCCGCCAACCAGAGCGAACCGGCTCCAGCTCACAACTGGGTATGTTTTTTCACACCCCTGACCAAGCAAGTTTCATTGTTGTAAGGTGGCCGTGTAGACAAGACTCAGTTGAAGCTTTCCTAACAGAGTTCTAATTCTGTGCTTTATATATGGACCAGACAAAACCCATCTGAACTCACGGCCAATTCCATCCTTGGCTTTCTTGCTGCGATTTACCAATAAGTGGGCAAAAAATATGACTTCTGTGCTGTACATCTTTGTAATGTGTCCATTTAAGCGCTTGGAAGTGGACTGAGAGAACGCCACAGCTCCAGCTTGCCTCATGCATCACCCAAAATTTATCAGGTAGCCAAGAATTTTGCTCTCAGCCAGTAGAGATATAAACATAGATAAGTGGAGATTATCAATTTTTTAAAAATGATCTTCTTGCTCTATGTTCACATAAACCTTGTTTCACTACGAGAGACACTGTGTGTTTGGAAATTCACTCTGCCTTCCCTCTAGGAGGAGGAAAGCATCTGGGTCTCCTCATTTGGAGGGACCTGCAAGGTAAGGCTTTCTGGAGCATAGGACACCGACGCTTGTCCTAGTCAAAAGGGCAAGGAAGGAGGGATCCTTTCCCAGTGAGGTGTGTGGCAGGACAGGCGCTGGCTTCCTCATTTCCCGGGAGTGCTCAACCCATGTTCTGCGCCACTCCATCCCTTCCCACAAGACCCCGCCTCGGCCCACCTCTTCCCACCCCATTCACCCCTTCTCTTGAGTGCGCCCTGCCCTCTCTCTGCCCCCTCCACCCTAGTGCTTCCTGCACATTGCCGAACAGCTGATCCGCAGTGGGCGGGAACTGCTGAGAGGGAGGGGCAAGAACTGATCAGCGTGGCCACCGGTGGGTGCTGAGCACCCTCTATTTTTCTTCCGTGGGTGCTCCAGCCACAGACCACCCATGGAATCGGCGCCTATGGCATGGAGTGTCTGATATCTTTTTTCCATTGCCTAGCATAATGGAGCCCTATTATTCTGTGATTTGGGGCCCCTAAATACTGCCACAATACAAACCGATAATAAGAACAGAAGGGAAACTTGTGAGTGGAAGTGAGAAGGAGCTGCATACCTGCTCAAGGTGCTTCGGACATCCTAGAAGGGGAAGGGAGAGAAGGAACCTTAGTGATATCAACGAGATGCAATGCAAACCAATCACGGTAGCTGTTTAGATGACTTCAGGATATAACTTTAGGGGTATTCTTTGTACTTAACTGTTTAGTCCATTGTGCCCCTTCCTTCGAGTAGGCTAGAAGACAAGCAAACTGAAATCCGCTCTTTAGGCCAGGGGTTAGGGTGTGTATCTCTAAGATGGGGACCCCCTGTCACTTCTCTTCTTCTCATCAGACAGGGATTGAACCAGAATTTCTTACCTCCTTACCGAGTACCCTAATTACTGAGCTAAAGGTTACAAGGGCAAGCCAGCTCTGCCACCAGCGTGGCTTTGTTGGGCACTAGTTACCCACCTGACTCTTTCCCACAAGAACGATATAAGCACCAGAAACCACCAGTCTCCAGGTAAGGGGTTCCCATTTGCAAGAGCCAGGCGCCTTCCCTTCAGTCCAGATTTGGGCACCTCTCTTTGTAAGGTGGGCGTGAGACACACCCCTCTTCTCGGCATCTCCCATTGGCCGGCTTCGGCGTCCCCTTGCCTAGCATGCTGGCTTTTGTGGCTCCTGTTCTTTGGTGCCTAGCTCTGCCAGTGCCTCCTGCAGGGAGTCTGGGGGCCTAACGTTGTGGATCCCACTGTTGTTACAGTGATTTTCTAAGGACCTGAAAGTTAGGCCTTACAATGACAAGTCCCTTTGGGATCCAGGTTTCTTTGCCTCAGTCCACCCAATCTGTAAATTGCAGCTAATAATCCTTCCCTAAGAAGAGGACCAATACATTTATTTTGGGGAGGCATGCAGATCCGATGGTCATGGGGGACATTTGAGTGCTTAGATAGGTTACATTTGATTTAAAATTCCCAGGTTCTCTGAACAATGAAGTAAATAACAATACTAAAGGATAGAAAGAGTAAAAAATTATATTTCAGCTGCGTAACTTGTGAGTTCTACTCTAGTGTTTGACTCTTGGACTCCAAGGCTCTTGCATATCAAGGATCCAGTATCTCACCTGCAGGAATTCACTCGCTGGCTGCTGGCACTTCCCCTCTAGCTCGTTGATCATGTCATTTAGACAGGAAATCTCTTCCAAGAGTTTGGCAAAGTTCTCATCCCTTCTCTTCTCAATCTCCTTGTCCAGCTCTTCCAATCGGGCCACCAGGAGTCACGCTTGTTCCTCCAGGAACTGCCGCAGCTGCTCAAATTCAGACAGAATCTTCAGCCTCTCTGTTTCTACCTGCTTCTGTAATGAGGAAGGGAAAGGGCAGGGTAGGCCCCACAGAGTGAGTCACCTGAGGCCAGATCTTCAGCTGGTTTAACTCTACGAACATCAAGGCAGCTCCGCCAATTCATGGCAGCTCCAGATGAGACCCTGGGTACTCAGTGGGGAGGGGGAAGGGGTATTTTATTGCAACCTTAAATAATGCTTGAGAGAAACTTTCCCATAAATACATAACGGCCAGACTGGGTCAGACCAGAAGTCCATCTAACCCAGTATCTGTCTTCTGACAATGGCCAATGCCAGGTGCTTCAGAGGGAATGAACAGAACAGGTGATCATCAAGTGATCCATCCCCTGTCACTCATTCCCAGCTTCTGGCTACCAGGCTAGGGACACCATCCCTGCCCATCCTGGCTAATAGCCATTGATGGATCAATTCTCCAGGAATTTATCTAGTTCTCAGTATTGGTCGGGGGAAGATTTTCCTACAGTTCCCTGATGGCTGTAATCTGACTGGTGAGTCTATGTGCCTGACACGAGAGAGTCTGTGACCTTTCAGGTAGGTCCCTGAAGGAGAAGTTAAGGCAGGACTCTGAGAGTATATCCACACAGCAAAGAAAAACCTGCAGCTGATCTGTGCCAGCTGATTTGGGCTCGCAGGGCTCGGGCTGCAGCATAGGCGCCAAATCCATGGGTGCTCCAGGGCTGGAGCACTCACAGGGAAAAAAGAGTAGGTGCTCAATACCCACCAGCGGCCCCATTGATCAGCTCCTCCTCCTCACACAGCGCCTCTCACATGCCAGTGATCATCTGTTCAGTGGCATGCACGATGCGCTGGGGTGGGGAGGGGGAGAAGCGGGGGCGGGAAAAGATGGAACGAGGCTAGGACGCATTCGAGGGAGGGTGTGGAATGTGGCAGGGCCTTGGAGGAAGCGGGGAAGTGAGGGTGGGTGTGTGGGGCAGAGCGGTGGTTGAGCACCCCCAGGGAAAACAGAAAGTTGGTGCTTCTGGGCTGCAGGGCTGTTTCATTGCTGTATGGACTTCAGGGTTTGGGTTTCACTTCTCAGGGTCCTAGATCCCCACAGCCTGAGCCCGGCGAACCTGAGTCAGCTGGCACGGGCCAGCCATGGGGGTCTAGTTACTGTGTAGACAGACCTCGATGACATTGAGAGTGAGAAAGGCTGGGGGAAGCAAACAAACAAAAAAGAATGAAACAAAAGAGAGCTCAACAGACAGCTTAACCCTCTAATACAGGGGTAGGCAACTTATGGCACACGTGCCGAAGGCGGTGCGCGAGCTGATTTTCAGTGGCACTCACACTGCCCGGGTCCTGGCCCCTGGTCATGGGGGCTCGGCATTTTAATTTTATTTTAAATGAAGTGTCTCAAACATTTTTAAAACCTTATTTACTTTACCTACAACAATCGTTTAGTTGTATATTATAGGCTTATAGAAAGAGACCTTCTAAAAACGTTACAATGTATGATTGGCGCGTGAAACCTTAAATCTGAGTGAATAAATGAAGACTCTGCACTGCACTCCTGAACGGTTGCCGACCCCAGCGCTAATACATTAACTCAGGAAATCCGGATAGCTGCCCAGCTCCCAGAGATCCCAAAACACATAGACATCTAGGGGTGCAAACAGGAACCCCCAGTAATTCTCGGCCTGTCCAAACACAGACACACAGGCCCAGACTGAGCCTGGACTCAGCAGGGGTGGAGGGAGAACAGGCACTTTCTGTATCACACAAGCTGCCTTGTGCCCCTGGAGCAGATGTGATGCTTCTGGCTGCTCAGGAGAGGGAAACGAGGCAGCCAGGCCATGGCCTCATGCCTAGTGCAAGCCAGTCCAGGATCACACACTGCATCTCTCCCCCTTCACATATCAGAGTCCAGGGCATTTTCACCAGCCTGAGTACAAGACACACATAGTATCTGCCACAGTCCAGCCAGCAGAGATGGGACATCCCCAAAGGGAACAGAGAAACACAGGATCTCACTCAGTGACACATGGTCACAGCATGAGACCCAGACTCTCCACCCCCACACTACCAGATACCCACCCTGGGAGGGACATGCACCTACATGTCCTTGCTGGATAATAACAACTGGTACCTGCCAGATGCTCCCAGATTCTTGCCTCTTTGGTCAGTTTCAATCCCATCAGCTTTTCTCTCTCTTCCTTCAGAATCTGTAATTGGTTCTGAATTTTTTCCTGAGCAAAGAAATAATGTTGAGTGTTCAACTTTTTTCCCCTTCTTTGGATAGCAGCTTAGGAGAATGCAGTCCCTAAACTACAACCCAGCTGCACGGATATGACTGCATTTGTTTAAACTCTTTGCAGCTGATTTAACTCAAAAGGAGAAAATGATTCCACAGCCATGCATAGTTGGCCACCTGGTTTGTCTCCTCCAATTCACTGGACTCTTTTATTGGTTACTGATGTTACCATCTTGGTCTATATGATCTTTGGCCCCCTGGCCTCTGAGTCATCACATGTTTGGGAACCAAGAAGTGAGTGATATCTGTGTCAGGAATAAAATGAGTGACACAGAGAAAGGAAAAGAATGGCCATTGTTCAGCAAAACACTGAAACACATGCTTGTGTTAGATCAGTGGTCTCTAACCTTTTTAAGTACAAGATCACTTTTTGAATTTAAGATCAACCCAGGATCTACCCACCCCTTCCCTGAGGCCCCATGCTGCTCACTCCATTCCCCCCTCCCTACATTGCTTGCTCTCCCACACCTTCACTCACTTTCACCGGGAAGGGGGAGCAGGTTGGGGTGCAGAGGGTGCAGTCTTTGGGCTGGAGCTGAGGGATTTGGCGTGTGGGAGGTGGCTCCAGGTTGAGCCTGGAGCAGGGGATTGGGGTGCAGGAGGGAAGGGTGCAGGTTCTGGGAGGGAATTTGGGTGAAGAAGGGGTCTCCAGGCTAGGACAGGGGGTTGGGATGCAGAAAGGAGTGAGGGTGCAAGCTCTGGGAGTGAGTTTGGGTGTGGGTTCAGGGCTGGGTCAGAGGGGTGGGAGGGATGGAGTGTGGGGTCTGGGAGGGAGATTGAGTGCAGGAGGAGACTCTGGGTTGGGACAGAGGTTGGGGTTCAGAAAGGGGTGCGAGGTGGCTCCCAGTTGACTGTGCAGTGGGTCTAAGGGAGGATCCCTGCCTGTCCTGGTCCCATACCACTCCGGGAGGAAGCTGGCATGTCTCTGTGGCCCAGGGGGGAGAGGCCAGCAGGCAATTCCTTGCACTGCCACTGGCCCTGCCCCCCCCCCAGTGCCAACTCCACAGCTCCCATTGGCCGGGCACTATGACCAATGGGAGCTGCGGAGGCGGTGTTTCCAGGCACATGTAGCTCACAGACACCCACTGCCCCTTCCCCTCAGATGCCGCAGAGACATGCATCTGGGAGTGGCATGGGGACAGGGCAGGAAGGGAGCGTGCTTAGACCCACTGTGCTGCCAGACTTTTAGCAGCCAGAGATCGCGATTGACTGGCAGAGGCTCCAGGACTGACCAGTCTATCGCAATCTACCGGCTGGTGGCCACTGCGTTAGATTAAGGGGATAGCTCCATTGTCTTCAGTCAGACAAATTATGCTCTTAAAGTTAAGCTCGTGCCTAAGCATTTTGCTCTATTGGGCCCTGTATTAACGCTGTCGGTTTTATTCAGCTCCTGAGCAATGTCATTTTGAACAGAACTATTAGGCAACAAAAGTTCAGCGTCACTTGGATCCAACTCCCAGACTTTATTCAGCAAGAGGTTGAGAACAGAGATCAATTAACATAAGTGTGTCATTTCCTGTCTTCTTAATGCTACGTGTGTGTGTGTACATACACATAGGAAATGAGGCATTCAGATTAAACTAGCGAGAACCCTAAATATGTGCAAGTCTAGACATTCCCAGTGGAAGATCCCATTCTATGTGATGCTTTGCTTATTTAAACTCCTGCCTGTTACAACAGACTGGGCTTCCCTACCTTGTACTCCTGGGCAGCCTCCTCTATGGGAACCACCGTGTGAGCTCTGTGAGCCTGGGACCCTCGGCAGATCACACAGATGGGGACTTGATCCTCCTCGCAGAACAGCTTCAGGGTCTCCTGGTGTTTCTCACACACTCACTCGCCTCCTGAGCCTTTGGCTGCCTGTAAGCTCAGCCGTTTGGCTATTTCGATAATTTTCTCCAGCTCCCTGTTGGATCTGAAGTTTCTCTGCTTAGCAGTTTCTCTGCACTGGGGGCAGGAGAATTTGGTATCCGATTCCTCCCAGTAGTTGGTGATGCAGGCCTGGCAGAAGTTGTGCCCGCAGTGGATAGACACCGGGTCTTTGAAATACTCCAGACAGGTGGAACAAGAAGCTTCATCCTGGAGCCTCTGTACAGGGCTCTCTGCAGCCATGGCTCCCAGTGGGGGAAAGTGACAGGTTTCATTTCACTTTTCTGCCTTTAGACTGCAGCCGCAATTGGGTGTTTGTTCACTTAGGGTCTTTTTTCATTGGCTGAGCTGCGGGGGAAGCCTGTTTGATTTTCAGGCTCTGGAGACTGTGCAGAGAAATGCAAAGCTCTCTGTGAAGGGACCAATATTAAATTCCCCAGGCAAAGAGCAGTGCTGAAGTGGGGGAAAGTGATAAATCTTTCTGTGTTTCTTTAAGAGGAAAAACCTGAAGAACACTGTCGCTTTTTCAAAAATAAATATATAAAATAGCATTTAAACCTAATGACATATGGGCCCACTGGACGTTACTGTTCATTTAATAAAAGAACTGACAAACATAAATTAGGCCCTGATCCTGTTTATATACCAAGGCAAACTCCTTCCAAAACATGGCAAAATTGAAATGCACAGTTAAGGCCATGCAAATAACCTAAGCCAAGGGTCGGCAACCTACAGCACGCGTTCCAAAGGTGGCATGCGAGCCGATTTTTGACATCACGCAGGGGGGGGTGAGCCACTCAGCCCCACACTCTGGGTTCCGCTGCTGGCCCTTGCCAGTCGGGTTCCTCCCCGTGCCGCAGCCCCACTCAGCACTCGCTGCTGGCCTGGGGGAAGGAACTCCAGGCAGGTGGCAGGCTGAGACCCAGCTGGCAGGAGCCAGTGGTGGAAACCCAGAGTGATGGCAGGCTGACCCCCTCAGCCCGCTGCTGCTCTGGGCTTCTGGCTGCTGGTCCCCTTGCTAGCCGAGGTCCCCTCCGCAGCCCCACTCACCTTGCTTCCAGTTGGAGTTCCAGCACAGGCCCCCTGCCAGACAGGGTCCAGGCTTCCGGCCCTGCTCAGCCCTACCAGCCGCCAGCTCCACTCACTTCAGCTGCCTTCTGGGTTCCAGCCGCTGACCTCCTGCCAGCGGTTATCAACTTATAACTCAGAAGCCTGTGTGCAGCTTAAAGTATCTAAATAGGTGCCAGCAGACATTGGAAAACTCAGCAAGGAAAAGCAAGGGCAAGGATCACACTAAACTAATAAAATCTGCATTTTAATTTAATTTTAAATAAAGCTTCTGAAACACTTTGAAACCTTGTTTACTTTACATATAACAGTAGTTTGGTTATATTATAGACTGACTTATAGAGACACCTTCTAAAAAACGTTCAAATGTATTACCGCACGCGAAGCCTTAAATTAGAGTGTATTCATGAAGACTTGGCACACCACTGCTGAAAAGTTGCTGACCCCTGACCTAAGCTCTGCCCTTTCTACTTTATCTCCTACCGACCCTCCACCTCCTCTCCCACCATCCTTTCTGTGTCAGGTGAGGAAGGGCCCCTAATGAAGGAAGTTTTGAGCAGGACTTCAAAGCAAAATCTTAAACTCGTTCAGTCAATCCACTGCATTTGCAAAGTTTGCCTTGGCATTAAGGCTCGGAGTCAGTGCAATCCGTGCCCACAGAGGCACACAAAAGTGGTAATGAACATTTCAGTGATAATTAAGGCTATGATTTTTTCACAGAGGTCGCGGAAGTGATGGAATCTGTGACTTCCAGTGACCGTCATGAATTTAGCCCTGTTGGCCGGGAGCTGCAGCAGTCCCCCCCACACCTGCTGTGGCAGGACGACTCCACAGCTGCCCGTGGCCATGGGTGCCAGGGGGCCCCAGAGTTTCCAGCCAACGTGGGCAGCAGAGCCTCAGCTCCTAGCCACAGCGTCGAGGGCCCCCCTGGAGCTCCAAGTTGCTGCAGGCAGCTGGACTCAGACACAGCTCCTGGCCGACACAGGTGGTGGGACCCCTGCAGCTCCCAGCCTCCGCAGAGGGTAGGGGACCCAGGAGCTCTGAGCTGTTGATGCAGCAGCAGGGCCCAGGAGCTCTGAGCTGCAGCAAGCACCGGGGTCCTTCAAAGCTCCCAGCAGCCACAGGTGGCAGGGGTACTCTCAGAGCTCCAAGTGAAAGGGACCCTGGAGCTCCAAGCCCCCACAAGTGGTGGGGGCCCCCGGAGATTGGAGCAGCCCTGCAGCTGCCTAACTCTCCTCAGGCAGTGTGGGACCTCCAGCTGGGCTCCCCAATCTGTAGAGGTATTTTTTAGTAAAAGTCACAGACAGGTTGTCATAAACAGATGGTTAAGGGTTAATGTCTCTTTTACCTGTAAAGGGTTAAGAAGCCAGTGAACCTGGCTGACACCTGACCAGAGGACCAATAGGGGGACAAGATACTTCAAATCTGGTGGAGGGAAGTCTTTGTTTGTGCTGCTTTTTTTTTTGTTCGCTCTTGGGCTAAGAGGGACTAGACGTACACCAGGTTTTCTCCAATCTTTCTGAATCAGTCTCTCATGTTTCAAAATAGTAAGTAATAGCCAGGAAAGGTGGATTAGTCTTATGTTTGTTTTCTTAATTTGTAAATGTGTCTTTTGCTGGAAGGATTTTTACCTCTGTTTGCTGTAACTTTAAATCTCAGGCTAAGGGGGGCGGGGGGGAGTCCCTCTAGGCTATATGAATCTGAATACCCTGTAAAGCATTTTACATCTAATTTTACAGAGATAATTTTTACTTTTTCTTTCTTTATTAAAAGCTCTCTTTTTTAAGAACCTGAGTGATTTTTGCCCCCTTGTTTTAAGACCAAGGGGATTGGTCTGAACTCATCAGGGATTGTGGGGGAGGAAAGGAAGGAAATGGTTAATTCCTCTTTGTTTTAAGATCCAAGGAGTTTGGATCAGTGTAGCCTCTCAGGGTAACCCAGGGAGGGGAAAGTCTGGGGGGAAAAAGAGGGGGGGGAAGGCTAATTTCTCCTTGTATTCAGATCCAAGGGTTTGGGTCTTGGGTTCCCCAGGGAAGGTTTTGGGGGAACAGGAAGTGTGCCAACACTATATTTTGCAGGTGGCATCATACCAAATTTATGCTAATAATTAAGCTTAAAAGTGATCATGCAGGTCCCCATTTTTTTTTTTATGCTTCAGTTCAAAGTGGGGAAAAAACCTTGACATGGTGGCACAGCAGTGGGATTGGGTTTAAAAACCAAAAGCCAGTAGGATTTTTTTTTCTCTCCTTTCTGGCTGCTTGGAAAGCAGCCTGAGAGCAGAGGTGTTAAGTTTTTTTAACAAGGGACTTTGATAAGAGGAGGCTTCAAGCTGTGAGCCAGCAGAAAGCCAGCAAAAGGTATTTATTTACAAGTGAATTGTTTTCTTTCTTTCTAGCTCTCGGGTGTAGCTAGCTAGAAAATCTCTGTTAACCAAGCAGCCTGAGCTGCAGAGGGGTGCGGGCAGCACAAAAAAGCAAAAAAATGAGTTCCAGGTGCCTGTCACAGCTATCCCCCTACTCCATTTTGTTTCTTACAGCTGTCCCCATACTCCATTTTGTTCTTGTTCTCCTCTTGTGGCCGCCCCTCCCTGGCTGATAAGTTGTTTACCAAGAGCCACTGCCCTTCTCAAAGGGAGGGCCACTTGTGCTAAGTGGGACCACTGCCCTGTTCAAAGTGTTAGGCCTGTTATCACCTTGTTAAACCTGAGCTCGGTGTAGGGTAGGTGTGACGAGGGTTGCCAGGGCTCAACCCTCCCTGTGGAGGAGGGGAGCCACACCGGCCTCGTTCTGTCCTCCGAGGGTCCAGTCCCTTGGACCCGCGGCCCACTGTCCAGGGACGTTCGGTCCCTATGGAGAGGACTGAGCGCAGGCAAAGGCAACGGGGCCCAACCTTTGATGCAGGCAGGCAGCAACAAACGCAGTACAAAGAGCTCCAGCCCTTGTGGAGCAGGGCAGGGCAGTGGTAAAGTCTATAGGGCCCAGCCCTTGGGTCGGGCGGGCACCAAACGCAGTACAAAGAGCTCCAGCCCTTGTGGAGCAGGACAGAGCAGTGATAACCACAATGGTCCCCTTAGGTCAGGGTGAGGGGGATTCTGCCACCCGGCTACGGGTGGCAGGGGGAACGCAGGCCCACCCACTCCTCTGCGTTCCAGCCCGGGGCCCTAGTAGCGGCTGTTGCCGCTAGTGGCAGTCAGTGGGGATCCGAACCGAAACACACTGACAGAGCGATCGGGGGGATCCTGACCGACACACACGGTCATCGGCTCGGGGCCCTCTGCAGCCTGACTGTAGTCAGCTGCCCCCGGGCTACTTCCAATCTAAGCCTAGAGATGCCATTGCACTGTTAAGAGAGTGGATTTATACCTGTCTGTCACATGCTTTGGCATCTCCGTTCTATAGCAGCTTGGGGATGAGGAGCACCCTGTTAGAGGGGGGGGTGGGGGGGTTTCTATTGGGCGAGCAAGTCATGTGTTATGGAGTGGTATGCACGTTCGGTCGGCTCATGACTCATAGACTCATAGACTCGTAGGTTCAGAAGGGACCAAAATATATATAGTCTGACTCCTGCACAAGCAGGCCACAGACCATTCCCACTCATTCATATAACCACCCTAAACATGACTCGGGGGCGGGGGGGGGGGGGTGGGGTGGGGGGGGGGGGGGGGGGGGGGGGGGGGGGGGGGGTGTTATTGAAGGTCCTCAAATTGTGGTTGAGACCTCAGCTGCGAGAGATCCACCAGCAGCTACCCTGCCACGCGCAGAGGAAGGCGAAACTCCAGGGGCCTGCCATCGCCCTGGAGGAAAATTTCCTTCCGAACCCAATCATGGCGATCGACTAAACCCTGAGCATGTGGGCAAGACTGCACCCGCAGCACTCAGGAAAAGAATTCCTCTGCAGACTCGAATCCCATCATCCAATCCTCACAGACCATTGAGCGACTATCTGCTGATAATCCAAGATCATTGCCCAAATTAAACTATCCCATCATATCATCCACTCAGTATACTTATCAGCCTTAGTCTTAGCGGATAAGTCTTTTGCCCCCTAGTCCTCGGAGGCTGTTCAGAACTTCACTCCTAATGGTGAGAAACCTTCGTCTAATTTCAAGTCTAACTTCCTATATCAAGTAATTGTCCATTTGTCCTTTTGCCTACATTTGTTCCTTGTGCCTACTACGCTAAAAAAAATAAAATTTTTCCCTTTTACCCTTTCCCCTACGTTGCATCCTGATATATTTTATCTAGAGCAAGCATTCCCTCAGCTTCTTTGGGCAGGCTTAAACGCCAAGCTCTTTGAGTCTTCTTTCATAAGGCAGTTTTCCATTCTCGGATCCTCCTAGTAGGCCCCGTCTCTGACTGTTCCAGTTGAAATTATCCTTCTTACAGCCACCAGAATGCACAATATTCAGGTGGGGTCTCACCAGCGCTTACTATAACAGGTCTAACACCTCCTGTATCGTGCTGAAATTACCTCACCGATGCAAACCCTAAAACGATTTGCTTTTTTAACGGCAGATCGCATGGCGGCTCATAGAATCTGCTATCAACAATACCCCAGGTCCTTTTCCTCCGTTGTTCAACTGATGCGTCCCAATGTTATCTAAAAATTCTATAATTATTACTCCCTATGCATGGACTTGCACTTTTCACTATCTATATTTCATACCTATTCTATTCTCCGTTTACAAAGGTCATCCGATCTTCCGTTTGTATCCAGTCTTCTCCTGTTACATACCCCACAACTTGTGTGTTTCCACAAACTGTATTAGCACATTCCGCTCTTTGTTGCCAAGGTCAGTTCATAAAGGGTTAATAAGATCGGTCCAAAACGATTTAGGGACCAATCGTACCCCTCCTTCCGCGGCCTGACAGTTCACCCTTCAGTCGACCGCTGGAGTTCCCCTTTACAGTTCTTATCACCCTTACCACTTTAATTATCCCCCTTTATCATTACGTACAACGTTCCCATGCGGACCGTAGTCAACGCCTTACGTGAAATCAAGGTAATTAGATCTACTGCACTTTCTTTGTCTAAGTATCTGTACCTTTCTCAGCAGGATCAGGTTGAGTTGGCACGATTCTCCTTTAGTAAACCATGTTGCAATTCGTCCAATTCTTGGAACTCAATGTCCTTAACTACTTTTCTTAAATTTTTTCCAGACCTTACTAATACATTGAGGTGGTGAGAATATAGGGGGCTAAGCCTTAGTGCCAGCTCCTTTGGATCTGCTCGTCGCGGCAGACCTTCCGGTTATGAGAGGTTCACTCTTCCACGCCACCATCATTTTTTACATGTCGTAGTAGACCCTTCAAGGCTACTCAGCACTATCTCCTCCTGGGTCTTAAATGCAAACTTTAGTCTCTGAAATAAGAGGGCTTATAGAGAATTTAACATGGTCGCCTATAGGCTTTATGTTGAGGGGGAATGCTCTGAGATAGTTAACAAGTTCAGGCGCTCTTGGACCGTGAAGGGCCGTTCCATGATTGTTCCATCATTATGCGGACCTGTGCCCTTCAAGCCCATAACCTGCGTCCCCTATTGAAGGAACGCTCTTGGTTGTCTTATCCTACCAGGCCTTTTCTCTTCTTGAGCCTTTAGGTTTTCTTAGCAAGGGCTAAAAATAGTGTTGGAGATGCTTTGTAGAGTTGTACAAACGATCTGATGTTAGTTCCTGAGAGAGGCGTCACCCATCCCATTGCTTGCTTCCCAACGTGTAATGGCCCTTACCTCGTGGCCGTCACAGGTTTTGAACTGGTGAAACCCTAAGCTAGGTATGTGGTACAGCCCTAGTAGCAAGAAGCCAACTGCTGCAACACTAGGGTCCCAACTTATTGGAGTGTTCAACTTTACTAATTTCTTTGTACATGGTCCACGTTCCTTAGACTCTCACAGGCTTGGGTTCGATGGTGGTAAGGGTTGGAAACCAAGTGATTCACTCATGAGCTTCCCACAGATTTTTACATGGTCCTGACCAGGAATTACGTTGCCGAATGTGTAAGGATGTCATAGGGGGCCCCCCCCCCCAAAACCTACCTGGCAAAATGTCTGCTAAAGCTGACACACCAGTTTTAGCCCTGGTGTTGTTCGAGCTACTGTCCGGGCATCCAGGAGGCAAAGTCCATGGGTGCCTCTCGGGGGTCTTGTTTGGGGGAAAGGACAGCATACCACAGGCTACTCACTGAAATGGGAGACCTCATTATGAGGAAGTGGCTGGAGAGGGGCTATGACCTGGTCTGGGGCTTCCCACCGTTGGCACCCTCAAAGACCGAAATAATTAAGCAACGTACCATTGACCCATCCCTCCCAGTGAAGACTTCCCAACGGTCTTATGGTTCTTATTCTGAGAATGGCACTGGCATGAATTATGAGCTAACTCGAGAGCTTTACCCGTAAGAATTCCGCTGGTATTAGTTGAACGTACCACTACTCTTTGAGGCAGGGCCAGCTTGCAATTTCACACGCCCAAGATGGCAGATGCCGTGGGGCCGCTGCCACTCGCCGGTCCTCGGCCTCCGTGTGGAACCTCCTGCAGGCTTCGACCGTGCAGGGGGGTCCGCGTGTCGTGCTAGCCGGGGCGGGTCCTCGCAAGTATGCCTGAAGATGATCCACTGGAGCCCAGTACCAGCATACTCTCCACAGGCACGCCCTGCGCAGGTCCCTGTAGCCACCCTGTCGCCTCCTGGCCACGGCAGAGCGCCCATGGCGTTGCCGCCCCAAGAACGTGCTGCCGCTGTGGGCCTGGAGCGGACCTTGCTTATAAGGCGTGCCAGTCTTCTGCGGTGTCCCTAGAAAGGTCTCCTTGTATAAAAGTCCTATGTCTCTACAAAAACCGGGATCGCGTAGAAAGAGCTGCGACGGCGGTGGTGTGCTTGGCCACGGCCAACTTCTGAGGCTGTCATCTGTTCTTTTGCTCGTCTGGAACTGTTCCTCGAGGCTGGGACATCAGTTCCTCCCTTAATTGTGATGGATTGGGCTTGATCCCTTTGGAAGGATGTAGCGTGATGGGGTCGTTTTCGAGTGATTGTGACTGCTTTCAATGGCCTGCCTATGCGATATTTCGTGCTCTGGCTGAGCTCTTGGGATGGATTGTCTGTTTGCTTCTGCCAGTTCAGGCCCCGCTGGTGACCCTCTGGCATTGGAGTTGTAGATGGGTTTTGCAAGTGGAGTAGTGTGCAACGGTTCTGTTTTGCTTGGTTGCTTTTCAGTTCCGGTTCTGAGACTGGAATCTGCACTAATGGCTGTTAGCAGTCCTCGGCAGGGGATCTGGTTACCATCTGTCTAGGTTCATAGTAACCGATGGGGCCCTTGTAGGACGGCGCAGGAACAGGGGAGGGATGTGGAGCTTTGTTGGCCTGGCTCGCGTTTGACCATTCCCACCCTCTGGGGCCACTTCACACCAATGGGGGGGGTTGGTCAGTCTTCCCCAATACATGAGGATGTGATATGTCTAGATGCCAAAGTTTCCACATTCTGACCAGTCCTTGTCTGGCAAGCAGTTCGCTGTACGGTAAGCTTTACAAATTGACATTGAATGGGCGTAATTGTCACCCTTGGGCCTCTGGGCTGATGAATTTGGGAGGCTCCCTAAGATTAGCGGGATAGCTGCATTTGTTGCCCTGTGTACCTCTCACGTGATACATCTTTCTGACCCTACTTCAAGTTTCCCTTTGCTCGTATTAGTTTTGAGGCATCTGGGCCCCTGGGGGTCTTTTGGTGTGATGGTGGGTAATGAACTGCACTCAGTTGGAGTTCTTGGGGCAGTGGCTATACTTCCCAGGTTCACTTACATTAAGGCAATCACCAGCTGACTGTTCAATGGCGCCTAGCGGGGTTTCTGGAGACTGGTGAAGGTTGGGACAATAGGGTGTCTGGAGGCTGTTCTTGCGGTTGGTCGGTGGGGTCTTGGGTTTGCCTCGTAGATGGTTTATTTTCTCATGTTGCCTCCTGAGAAATTTGCTCCCTTGCTATAGCTTTCTCTTTTCCTGCCACTTCACCATTTGGTTCATACTCCCCCTCAGTTACAGTTTTGAGGTTTCCATCTAGGATAATGTACCTTTTCTATTTCCTCTAGGAACAACTTCTGGAACTGCTCCATTTGCATTAAGGAGGGACAGCTCTGGCGAGAGTATAGCATTGCTTACCTGATATCCAGGCCTCCCATTCTCCCAACTTGTGGTAGGCATGTGGGCCGTAATGACCATCTGGTTTCTCCCTTAGGCTTGACTGACCGACGGCATGCTCAGTGTTAGCCACATTCTGATTCTGGCCGTGTTTGAAAAAGTTATATAATCGTTATGGTGCTAGGCCATTTCGCGCCCCCCCTCAGCTAAGGGCACTGAGCTGTGGCCTCAGCTCTCATGTCCATGTCTTGTAGGGATGCTGTCATGGAGGCCTTCAAATTTCTAGTAAGAAGGCTTCGTGTCATCACTGTTGTAGTGGGGGCATTTTCTAGAATGGGAACAGTACCTGGAGAAGGGTTGTTAGGGTTGTGGAAAATATGGTTTCGCTTTGCTAATTCCGAGACTGCTGGTGGTCTCTTTGGATCTTTAGCTTTGTTATCTTCGCTTTTTTTTATTTCCAGGGTTTTTTTTTATTTTGTATTTTCATAGCTTTTTGTGGGCAGCCTTTTTGGCTTTTTTTTTTGCTCAGCTAGCTTTGCGGTTTAACTGCTTTCCTGGTGTCCTGCAGGGTATATGGGATCTTGGGGAGCCAATTACCACACAGGGGGTGCCAATTAATTTCTTTATTAAACGGAAAAGTAAGTTGGTGAGAATTTAACATGAAATAATACACTGGGATGGGGTGTTATAGGGTGTTTACAAATAGACAATGTTGGGGGGGAGTTTATGTAGGGAGTCTAAACAGTGAGGGTGCAGTTACAGTGTGAGGGTTCAGCACAAATGGGATACAGTCAGTTAATAGCAACTCAACTTATATAGGACAACTTTATACAAGTGTGGAATGACAACGTCCATAAAAGATGCAAATAAATTGCGTAGCTCTCATATAAATGAGGTTCCAATCTTAGCTGGATGTGATTAAGTGGTTAGAGGCCTTATATACATGTAAACATAGTATTTGTAATTACAGATATCAAGCAATATGGGTCGATACACGAAATTATACATGTAGAAAATTACTGACTAATTTGTGAAGGCTGGGTTGATCCGATAGCAGAGTGCTAGCTATCATGGCCTGGGTCAAGCGGAAAAGGAGGGAGAGAGGGGTGCTGTAGAGTGAATAGATAGTGGCAATGACGAGAGGGAGTGTAGGCTGCAAGCAGCGGAGGACTTTGAAGCTGCGGGTACGGACAAGGATGAGAGGGTTTTAAGCAACAGCGGACCAGGCGCAATGATCAGACAGGCAGGGCAAATGCAGACCTATTTCTGCTGTTAGTGTTCGAAAATGTCTCTGTTTTTAAGGCAACCTCAGCTGTTTCCCACCATTTATTTTGATTAGGTTCCTCTGATACAGGGGAGGAGGGGCAGGGAAAAACTGTAGGTGCACAGAGACATGATTGGGCGAGTCCCTCAATAGGTGACTTCAAAGGCAGATGAAGGCCTTGACTTACATGCCAGATCTTAAAACACAATGTTTGCAGCATCTGGAATTCGCTATCTAGCGAGGGTGATGTGGCTCCCCTCCTCCACAGGGAGGGCTGGCGCACCATCAATTATCCCCCAGGGCGGAACCGCTGGGTGGAGTCCACACCCTCAGCGGTTCACGCGGCGACCGCGCACGATAAAGCCGGCCTCGGCTTCACACAGTCGGCCCCAGCCGACCGCCAAGGAAGCAAGACGATGACCTGTGAACTCTCGTCATGGAGGTGCTGAGGCCCTAGGCCAGTACAGGAGCTGCCAGAGGCTACCACGCTTTCTGCTACGACGGGAGCTGCGCGCAGCTACCCAAGTCTTAGGCTTCTGCACGAGGAACTGTCGGACCAGAACTGGGCGCCTCCCGGAGGACTATTCCTGGACCTGCCCGCCTAGTCCTGAGTGGGAGGAGCCATGGTGCTGGCGACCTGTGGACCAGACTAGGAAACGAGGGGGAGA
>NC_133793.1:19507896-19508979 GCF_003597395.2 Chelonoidis abingdonii | reverse complement strand
GATCCCCTGCCGACGACTGCAACAGCCCCAGTACATCCAGTCCCAGAACCGGAACTGGAAAAGCAACCAGCACCAGAACCGTTGCCAGCGCTGATGCCAGCGCTTACAAACCCATCTCCAACCCCAACACCAAAGGGCACCAGCTGGCCTGAACTGGCAGAAGCAGCAGACAACCCTACCCCAGAGGCTCAGCCAGAGCCTGAAATATCGCATACTGCACCAGTGGCAAGCGGTTCACCATCAACAAAAACAACTCCACCACCTACATCACTTCCAGAGGGACCAAGCCCAAGTCCACAGTCTAAGGAGGAACTGGTGTCTCCAGCCTCTAGGGGACAGTTCCAGGCTGAGCAGGAAGCAGATGACAGCCTTCAGAAAGCTTCGGTGGCGGCATGGAGCACCCCACCGCCTCTCAGCTCTTCTAACCGATCCCGGTTTGTTGTAGAACAAGGACTTTTATACAAGGAGACACTTTCTGGTGGACAGGCATCCTCAAAAACAATTGGTAGTTCCAACTAAGTACCGGGGAAAGCTCTTAAGCTTAGCCCATGATCATCCCTGTGGCCATTCTAGGGTGAACAGAACCAAAGACAGGTTGGGGAAGTCCTTCCACTGGGAAGGGATGGGCAAGGATGTTGCAAGTATGTCCGGTCTTGTGAGGTGTGCCAAAGAGTGGGAAAGTCCCAAGACCAGGTCAAAGCCCCTCTCCAGCCACTCCCCATAATTGAGGTCCCATTTCAGCTAGTAGCTGTGGATATTCTGGGTCCTTTCCCAAAAAAGACCCCCAGAGGAAAGCAGTACATACTGACTTTCATGGACTTTGCTACTTGATGGCCGGAAGCAGTAGCTCTAAGCAACACCAAGGCTAAAAGTGTGTACCAGGCCTTAACAGACATTTTTGCCAGGGTAGGTTGGCCCTCTGACATCCTTACAGATTCAGAAACTAATTTCCTGGCAGGGACCATGAAAAATCTGTGAGAAGCTCATGGGGTGAATCACTTGGTTGCCACCTCTTACCACCATCAAACCAATGGCCTGGTGGAGAGGTTTAATGGAACTTTGGGGGCCATGATATGTAAATTC
>NC_133793.1:19502854-19504578 GCF_003597395.2 Chelonoidis abingdonii | reverse complement strand
GGCTGGTCAGGAATGTGGACTTTTGCAGTCTATGACAATTATTCCATCCCCATGCTATTGGGGGAAGACTTGGCCAACCATGTGAAGTTGGTCAAGAGGGTGGGAATGGTCACACGAAGCCAGGCTAAACAAGCTTCCATGCCCACCCCTGTTCCTGAGCCGTCCACAAGGGCCCCGTCTGTGTTACTAGAGACCCATACAGAGGTGGTGGAACTGGATGCCCTGCCAATGACTGCAACAGCCATAGTGCATCCAGTCCCAGAACCGGAAGTGGAAAAGCAACCAGCACCAGAA
The DNA here is from genome assembly GCF_003597395.2 of Chelonoidis abingdonii. Lineage (NCBI taxonomy): Eukaryota > Metazoa > Chordata > Testudines > Testudinidae > Chelonoidis > Chelonoidis abingdonii. The sequence goes on along the minus strand of NC_133793.1, from coordinate 19,504,284 downwards.
CCGTTGGCAACACTGACTCCAGTGCTTGCAAACCCATCTACAACTCCAATGCCAGAGGGCACCAGCAGGCCTGAACTGGCAGAAGCAACAGACAATCCTATCCAAGAGGCTCAGCCAGAGCCTGAAATATCGCATAGTGCACCAGTGGAAAGCGGTTCACAATCAACGAAAACGACCCTATCATCTACATCACTTCCAAAGGGATCAAGCCCAAGTCCACAATGTAAGGAGGAACTGGTGTCGCCAGCCTCGAGGGAACAGTTCCAGACTGAGCAATAAGCAGATGACAGCCTTCAGAAAGTTTGGGCGGCAGCCAGAGCACACCACCGCCTCTCAGCTCTTCTAACCGATCCCAGTTTGTTGTAGAACAAGGATTTTTATACAAGGAGACTCTATTTAGTGGAAACCAGGAAGACTGGCGTCCTTAAAGCAGGGCCGGCTCCAGGCCACAGCGCTCCAAGTGCTTGCTTGGGGCGGCACGCCGTGGGGGGCGCTCTGCCGGTTGCCGGGAGGACGACAGGTGGCTCCAGTGGACCTCCAGCAGGTGTGCCTGCGGAGAGTATGCTGGTACCGTGGCTCCAGTGAAGCATCTGCAGCCACGCATGCGGGAGGTCCCCCGGAGCAGCAGGACCACCGGACCCCCCACAGGGAAGCCTGCAGGAAGTCCACTGGAGCCGCAGAACCGGCGAGCGGCAGAGTGCCCCCCACGGCATGCCGCCACGCTTGGGGTGGCAAAATTGCTAGAGCTGGCCCTGCCTCAAAGAGATTTGGTAGTTCCAACTAATTACCACGTAAAGCTCTTGAGTTTAGCTCATGATCATCCCAGTGGCCATTCTGGGGTAAATAGAACCAAAAACCATTCGGGGAAGTCCTTCCACTGGGAGGGAATGGGCAAGAACGTTGCTAATTATGTCCGGTCTTGTGAGGTGTGCCAACGGGTGGGGAAGCCCCAAGACCGGGTCATAGCCCCTCTCCAGCCACTCCCCATAATTGAGGTCCCATTTCAGTGAGTAGCTGTGGATATTCTGGGTCCTTTCCCAAAAAAGACCCCCAGAGGAAAGCAGTACGTACTGACTTTCATGGACTTTGCTACCCTAACAGTTAGTCCTACTGACCTGGGTCACTTGAAGACTTTTTCAGGATTCCAGGTGGTTTCGCCTCATGGAATCAGAAAAAATGCGTCACATCATCGAGATAGGCAACTGCGATTTCCATCCTGCTAGGACATTTCACACGTCTTCTGGAAGTGGCGGGTGCATTTCCAGCCGCAAAAGGAGCCACATTAAATTTGTACACCTCGGCATGGGTGATGAAGGCTGACCTTTCTTTGGTGCTAAGGATTCGGAGGCCACCTACCTGGCAAAAATGTCTGGCTAGGGCCTGGCACACAACTTTTTAGCCTGTGTCTTAGAGCTACTGCTTCCGCATCA
>NC_133793.1:19482162-19500039 GCF_003597395.2 Chelonoidis abingdonii | reverse complement strand
TGGGCAGTGGCTCTGGTGAATGGGGCACTTAAGCAGCCTCTGCTGACTGACTCCTCCAGTTCTCCCAGAGCAGGTGGGGGCTGGGATAACATGAGACCAGAGCACTAGGAATCGGCCTGAGGCCCAGAGAGGGAGAAAAAGCTCACAAAGGTGACTAGGGGAGTTGGCAGCCCCTGGCATGAGCAATGATCGTGTGTCATGTTGATGTGATGCCTGTGAGGAAATAGCCTTGCTGGGGAGCTGGGTCTGCCCTGCTTTGAGCTGCTCAGGGGACAAGCTGGCACTGACCAATGGCACCTGCCTGGGGTCACCCTCTCCTTGCTCCCTGGTCAGCGCATGGGGATGGGATGGGAGTGATTTTCAATGGCCTGGAGGTGAAAGGCCCTGGGGGTCTCTCCCCAGGTGATCCCTCTTTGGTTACCTCATCCTCTAGCAGCTGGCCGGCTTCCCCCAAGATGGAATAGGTCAGCATCAGGCCAGCCTGTCTGACACGGAGGAGAGGGTGGTGAATGGCCAGCAGCCCCGCCTGGAGGAAACTGCTCTTCTGTTCTTCAGTTAATATTTCTCCGAAGACCTAAAACCAACAAAACCAGAGCCCTTGCAGTGGCCCAGAACCAGGCTTCAAATCCCTCTAGTGTCTCACAAGGTGGAGAAGAGTCCTGGGGCAGCCAACCTTTGGGGTCCCGTGGACCAGAAACCCTCTTCAATAGTAGGCTGCAGGCACTGCGGCCTCAAATAGCTCTTTCTGGAGCAGGAATCACCCAGGTGCCAAGAGATGCTGGGAATGTGTCTGCGCGCTCTGGAACCCAGCTCACACAGACAACGCAGGACCCCTGCTGCTCCCAGCAGCGATAGCGCCTGCAGCTCACCCACTATAGGTTCGGGGTCTTTTAGATCGGGTTCATTCCCATGCCTCACCCCACGGACATTCCCAGGAGCCTCACATACTTTGTGGAAATTAGAAGCAGGCTCTTGCCCTCTGTCCATGACACACTCACTGCAGCGGGAGACAGTTCCACACCTGTGCTGCTGCAATGCACCAGCGGAGAGTCCTTACCTCTCCCACCCTGGCCAGGTTTCTATACCCCAGGTGCTCGGGGTCATGGAGCCCGTCCCGGCACCACAGCTCTGGTGCCTCTCTGGTCTTGAGCCCTGGGGGAGAAAGACACACCGTTTGAGGAGGTTTGGCCTTCCGATTTCAGTGCCTTTTTCCTTCTGGGTGCACACTGGCCAGGTTCCTCGTGGCATCCACGGCCCAATGGAATCGCTGGGTCCGTGCCAGGTGGGTTAGGACCAGAAGGGGGATTTGTTTCAGCCATCCCACAGTTATCATGTGACCCTTACGGTCATTATGCTCTGCGAGTGGGTGCCTGTTCATGGGAGTGTCTAATACGGAGAACCCCCCACACCTACTGGAGTCAGGATCTGGCCCTGGCTACCCGACTGGTGACATCCTACAAGCTTTGTGTCCGTCCCCTGTGGTGCCTGCTCCTGCCCCTGCCCTCATGATGGGATCTTTCCCTCCATGTATCTCAATAGCTCCGTTCCTGTCCCCTCACGAGCTGGCTGCCCCATAGGGGGGTGGGCTGATTTTCCTGAGATAGGGGACAGAGCCGGGCTCTGAGATAAAGCAGCCAATTTCCCTGCCACTTTGACACTCATCTCCCTAATTCAGAGAGAGGGGGAGAGAAAGAGTCATCATCTAAGCTGGGGTCGGTCTCAGATGAGGGGGCTTCTTTCCCTAGGATTCCACTGCCCAGCAGAGGGAGTCTCCAAGGAGGGGCCCTTTTCTATTGGGTTTCCTCTGCCTCGCTCCAGCGGGTCTAAGCAGAGAGGCCTTAGTTCTAGAGGCATCTCAATGGCCAGCTGGAGCTAGTCTCCCAGAGGCTCGTTTCCATGGGGTCCCATTGCCCAGCTAGGTTTCTTACCCCTCTTCTGGAGCAAGAGCCAGTAAAGCCAATATATCTCACCCCTGGCTTGCCGGCTGATATCACTGGCTGGGTGGGATACGTAGAGACCCAGCAGCAGCACGAATTCACCTGCCTTGGAGAAGTCGGAGGAGGTCTGGTGGAAGGAGGAGGAGAGGGGAATCCATCACCATTCTCCCTTCAGCTCCCCAGTGCCCCTGGACCTGCTCTGCTCCCACCCCTGTGTAGGAGGCGCTGGGGAGAGGAGCGAGAGCCCTCTTCCTCTCTGTCCCCAAGGGAGCTCGGAGCAAAGGAGCAGGGCAAGGGCCCTCTCTGAGCATTCGCTGCCCTCGCTGTCCAGAATAACAAGGGCCCTGAGGCCAGGCACGACCCTGCCAGCCAGCGGCCTATGGAACGCAGTCCCTTATGGACCCAGGGGGGACCAGTTAGCCAGGAGATGAGGAACTTGACTCTAAAGGACGCTGGGGTGAGAGATCACTTACGTCAAATCCAGGCAGGGAGGTGGCAAACTGGAGCAGGGCCGCGCTGGTCTGTATGGCCCTGGCTCTCTCCTGGGTGTTTTTCGACAGGAGAGAGAGAGATGGATGTGCTGCGGGAGAAGGAGGCAGAGGAGGGTCAGCGGGCAGGCATACATGCTCTACAAAGCAGCCTCTCCCCCTCCCAAGGGGCTCAGACTTTGTGCTCAGGGTGGATAGCCGAGCCCTGGTCGCAGAGCTTGAAAAGGGGTTCATGACACTGCCCACGTCTTGCTGGGCACAAGCTCCTTGTCTCTCCAGGCTGGGACAATGGTCAGTCTTGGGTCTGGTCTATTTGCTCTGAACCCCTGATCCATGAACAGCACGTCAGGATCAAGGCACATGCCCTGGACCCAGAGCCAGCTGCAAAGGCCTTGTGGGAGGATGGAACGGAATGGCCGTGAGGACAATCCCTCCGGGAACTGCAGTGTCCCTACGACACAAGAGCTGATTCCCTGAGGCTCCTCCTGTATCTCAGGGTCTCCCTAGAGAGGAGCCAGTGACTTTTCTCAGTGGTCCATGTCCTGCATCTCGCAGGGGTTTCAGTCTCTCAGGCCCCAGCCAGGCCTGATGCTCACTGTTAGTGCTTAATGCAACCCGTGCAGAGCTCTGGCTGACAGTCCCAGCTCCATCCCCCTGCACTGGCAGCTCTCTGGAAAGTGTGTCCATCTGGGTCCAAGCTGGAGGACACAATGGAACCGTGGCTCTTCTAGTCTCTCCTTTGCTGCCCCCCCACAGGGTTCAGGGGCAATTCCACCCCAGAGCGTCCCATTTTACTCACCTCCAGGAGGTGCTGCAGCTTCTCCATAGGTGGGGGTCTGTCTTAGCTGGCCCCTGAGGATGGTGTCCAGGCTCCGCGAATAGCGTTGTGCAGAGCCTGCAAGAAGAGGAGAGCACCTGTCAGTCATGGGACATGGGGCTACACCAGTCAGGGGACAATTAGGAGGATTCTCCAGGAGCCCTGGCAAGACTCAAAAGGCACATCCTGGCCTCTCCCATTCACATCACTCCAGGGACACTTAGCAAGAGTTCATGGCCGGATGCTGCTGTCTCATCAATCCTTGCTCTTAGCAGTTCTCTGTGCAGGGCCTGGTACCAGCACAGTATGGACCAGCCAAACTGCAATGGGTGGGAGGTAGGATCCCGAGAGAGTCCAGGCAGGAGATCAGAGAAAGAGGAGACGAGGAAGGCTGGGATCAGCCAGGATTGGTAACGCAATCCCCTCTGACCCCCTGATCCATGAACAGCACATCAGGATCAAGGCACATGCCCTGGACCCCAGACCCAAACCAGCTCCAGGCTCGGGACCTCCATGGGATTGGTCAGGGAAAGCTGCCCCCATCCCGAAACCAGTGTCTCCTGCACAGACAGGGGTTGTAACTTGGACAGTGTCTGTGGGGACCTTGGCCTGTGTGGGACAAATGTCCCCACTTTGGGGTGCCAGATAACAACAGGAGATGTGTCCCCACATTGGGGATGAGGGATTCTCTGGGACAAGACCCACTGCCTGGTGGAGATGGAACAAGGAGCTGGACAGACAATTGGTGGCAGCGCAGCTGGGGGATTTTTTGTACTCAGCTCTGCCTCTGGAGGTGCTGATGGATCACCAGGATGATATCTTCCTCAGGGGACAAATCCTGCTCCTCCTCCTCCTCCTCCTCTCGCACTCCTCCTCCTCCTCCTCCTCAGCCCACACCAGCTGGCTGGGGGTGTCTGCACCAGAGAGGGAAGGAGAAAGTTGAATCCCTTCTGCTGCTGGGGGATGCAGTGGACAGAGAAGGCTCCATGTTTCCCCTTTCTCTGTAAGGAGCCCCAATGGCAGTGAGGGCCCCCACCCTGCCCTCCCAGACAACAGTTCAGTGCTTTGACTTCCTCTGACACTTGGCAGCAAACATGGACTTCTTCATATAGGTATTTATTTAAATTACTTTAATAGGCTGGAGCAACTAGAGGCCTTAACATCATTTGTCATCGTTTCAAATTTTATACTTGATAGGTTTTAAAAGAATAATTTTTTCAATATAAATTTTAAAAACCCAGTTTAAATAAAAAAAATCTCTTTGGGGGGGTTTGGGTTGTGAAAAAGCCATTGATTGGTCATGCCCTGCATTTTAGAAGAACCACTTCATCTGAGAGAATCAGTAACTGCTTGTATTCTAGTCAAGGAGGGGAGGCAGCAAAATTCATCCTAGCAGTAATTTCTTGGGCCTTATTTGCTCAGTCTTAGACAAACAAGTGTGCAAAACTCTACCTGGTCTCTTTTATGTAGGTCCAGCTAAGAGGTGGTGGGAGGGGCAGAAATGCTGTCCAGGATCCAGTAGCAGTTGCACAGCATATTGCCACAAAACCTACATTTTATTCCCAAACTGCCTAAGCCATTCCTCTTCTGCACTTCCTGGTTTCTACGTTTCAAATCCACAAAACCTTCCCCTTGCCAGTCACTGCCCACGTGGTGCAGCAGGCAGAGGAACCTGAGCAGTAACATTGTGACATCGGAGGTAACTCAGCCACCTGTCGCTCCCTGACTCCACTAACCCTGAGCTTAAACCCAAAGCCTGAGCCCTGCCTTCAGCATTGCTCCCACGGAAACCTGCATGTTCATTTACTAACTTCTGCAAATCACCTATGGAGAATTAGCACTGACTGGCTGAATTCACTCAAAACTCACAATGCCCTTCAGCTTACAGCACTAATGGAAGGGGCACAGGGTGGAAATCAGGCTTTTCTGGTGGCCTGTTTTCCAGTTGAGAAGAAGGGACAGGAGGGAAGGAGGAAGAGGGAAGCAAAATGGTCAAATTCCAAACGCCTCCAGCGAGTCACAGATTAATTCCAAGCCCAGAGGAAACCACTGTCATCTGACTTTCTGTTTCACTTCGTCCGTAGAATGTGCCTCAAAATAATTCTCACAGGACTTAGAGCAGAGTTTTTAGTATAACACCCAAGCTTGATTTTAAAATAGGCCAGTTGTGGAAAATCCAGCACAACCCTCAGTGAATTGCTCCAATCTCTGACGTTAAAAATGCTCCTCGCCTTATTTCCAGTGTGTGTTGCTCTAGCTTCAGCTTCCAGCCATTATCTGCTCAAAACCTTTATCTGGTAAAGCGAAGACGGAGGCTTGTTGCAGCAAGGCTACAGGGCTCTCCGAGGTTCCCCCTGCCCCACATCACTGTCCTGCCTGGCTGTTGTCAAGGGAGCTCTGTGAGGTCACAGACCCCTCATTCATAGAATCACAGACTATCAGGGTTGGAAGGGACCTCAGGACGTATCTAGTCCAACCCCCTGCTCAAAGCAGGACCGATTCCCAACTAATTGTCTTTGCTCATTGGGCTGAGTTCCTGCCAAAGGCCTTTGTGAAGTCACTGCCACACCCACCTTTCCCTGGCAGACCTGACGTCTGCCCCTGGCCAGCCCAACTGGATGGTTAGCTGCACATTGGATCACCTCACTTGCTTATTATTGATTCTGGGGAGCAAGCAGGCTACCCAGTAAAATAGCAGAGTCTGTTCCGCACCCGACACTGAGTTTTTCAAAGAGGCATCGGTTGTGAAACAATTCAGTCTCCTTATGTGGCCTCTATTTCACAGGCTATGAAATTTCACACTCTTAGCACCCTATTAAGCCCAATTACTTCTAATTCACTAAAAGGCATCTTCCCAACAAGGAAACAGAGACTCCACCTCTCCCCTGGGTAATTTGTTCCAGTGGCTAGTCTCCCTCACTGTCAGAATTACATTTGTACATCTGAGAAGGGCCAAATTTAGGACAATCTTTTAAATAATTTAAATAGAAAAGAAAACATAATATTCAGTAGAAAACATTCACTGCCAAGTTCTTCAGACACTCGCAGCACTGATGTGATAGCTAAGGCCCTGGAAGCAAAGTTAGCTGAAATGCTAACACAGCTTTGGGCAGCAGTAGCTTCCTTGCAAGGTGCAGAAAATATTGTCTTCCTTTCAGTTTATTCAAATGGTTCAGTTCAATCGACTAGTTTGTAGAAATTCAAGAAAGCCATTGGGAATTCACAAAACAGACAAACTTGTTTTCCTCCCTCAATCTATGGATAAAAACTAGGGGATAGATCTATTGGTTCATCAATCTAGAAACAAATGGAGACAAGAATGTATCATTTCAGTTCACTAACCACACATCAAATTGCCTTTGTTTAAGAAATCAATTAGTTTGAAATGCAAAACATTTTGATACAACTTCTTTCTTATGCTTCTCTTTCTAGCTCTGGCATGACCTTGCTGTGTGACCAAAGAGAGGTCACTTCTTTTCTCTTTCCCTCGGCATCACGGGGGATGGAGAAAATTCTCTCAGCCGTAGCAGGAGAGAGATTTGAGCAAGTCAGGGGTGTTAGGGCCCTCGTGCTCTAAAGGACAATGGGTGATTGTTGTTTGGGGCAAGAACCCAACGGATTTGTTACTTGTCCCCCAATCAAAGCCAATAACACATCTCTGTATTTTCAATCATGAGTTAGACCTTCTCAGCACCCCTCTGTCTCCCCCAGCCCTCAGGTGTTCCTTGGATTAGGGAGGCTTGGTTGCTAAGACAACTGATATTATTTTACTGGTTTCCTGGGGTTTACTAGCCCATGAGGGTCTCAGTCTGGCCCCCAAGGCCCACACTCCCAGACACTAAAGATCAGGATGGGTTGATTTCACTCAAAGTTTTTTGTATTTGCATTTTTGAATTATTTTCCTAATGAAAATTGATTCTCATTAAATCTTAGAGCTGGCAGATGACAGAACAAGGAGTAATGATCTCAAGTTGCAGTGTGGAAGGCTTGGATATTAGGAAAAAAGTTTTCACTAGGAGGGTGGTGATGCCTTTGACTCTGCTAGGATAGAGTCCCCTATCTTGTATTTCTATCTAGAACCTATATTTTTTCTTACCTTCTACACAGATGACAATGTCTTTGAAAAAAATCCACACAGGAATGACAAACACACGCACTGAATCTCCTGCACACCAACGTCTCTTGGTCCTCAGCGAGAGACCATGAGATGGAGGCTTGCTGCAGCAAGGCTACAGGGCTCTCCGAGGTTCCCCCTGCCCTGCATCCCTGTCCTACCTGGCTGTTGTCAAGGGAGCTCTGTGAGGTCACAGCCGCCTCATCATCTTTACCCAATAGGCTGAGTTCCTGCCAAAGGCCATTGTGAAGTAACTGCCGCACCCACCTTTCCCTGGCCAGCCCAGCTGGATTTTTGAGCTGCTCCCCGGATCACCCCACTTGCTCATTATTGATTCTGGCGAACAAGCAGGCTACGCAGTAAAACAGCAGAGTCTGTTCCTCACCCCACACTGAGCTTTTCATAGAGGTTATGAAACCATTCGATCTCCTAATCTGGCCTCTATTTCACAGGCTATGAAATTTCACACACTTTGCACCATATGAAGCCCAATTGCTTGTAATTCACACAAAGGCACCTTCCAGAATGACAGGCAGTTGTGACGTGAAGACACCAGGAAACAGAGACTCCACCTCTCCCTTGGGTAATTTGTTCCAGTGGCTAGTCTCCCTCACTGTCAGAAATATGTGCCTATATCTCATTTGAACTTCTCTGGCTTCAGCTGGCAGCTGTTGGTTCTTGTTGTGCCTTTTTTGGCTAGATCGAATTAGCCCTGCCCCGTGAAATCCGATCTCCCTGTCTTGCTGTGACCCTTCATCCAGGAGAACCCATTAGGGGCCTCCTAGCTGTTTCTCTGCCCGGCTGGGGACAGGGCTTCCTCTCTGTGGGGATATCAGAGGCATCTGCAGAGGCAATGCAGAGGTGAGTGTGCTGCATCAGCCCGGCGTTGGGATCAGGACTTTGGTCTTGGCAGCTTCTGCTTCCGTCACATCTCTTGGTGCCTGGACTCAGAGGTTCTGGTCCCCCGTGGGGTCAGTCAGTGCTGGGGCACCAAGCTCAGGGCTTTCATGCCCCTCCCTACTCCTGTTGGCACTGTGTGCCTGAGCTCAGGGCTTCTGCCTGGACTCTGACATGAGCGTTTGAGGCTTCCCTTGCAGTTCCTTCTGGGGCTCAGGGGTGCATTTCTCTGGAGGCCCCGAAAATGGTAGGAGCCGAGGTGCTCCCAAGTAGTAGGTAGAAGCTGAGGTGCTCCCAACAGCAGGGATCCACCTGCACAACTGGGAACCTCCTCTAGCTTCAGAAAGGGTGTTATCTTCTGCCTTTGGAGCCCAGATCTGAAGGCAGCATAGAAGTGAGGGTGACAGTGCTGTGACCACCCCACAACAACCTCTGAACTCCCCCATTCTCCCAGTTTGGTCGGGACCCCCATGGTTACAATACCAGGAAATGTCAGGTGGAAACATCGAAATGGTGATGTTGGTCAATTTCAAGGCCAGAGGGTTTGTAAATTAGTCAAAGTGAGCCCTGGATGTGGTAGGGACCTGGCTATTATGGAGGCCTGAGCATGTTTGTACTCCCCCTTCTCCTGAAAGGCCATGGAGAATTCCTGCTGCCGGAGAAACTTCCCAGAATAAGCTACCAGGACTGGGAAGAAATGAAGGGAACCAACCAAAGCCTGAGCTAGGATGGAGAGCATTGATCCAAGCTGTGTTTGAACCCCTCCACCCCCACCTGCCTGCCTGCAGTGAAACGGCCAGAGAGGCACTGATTTCTAGTTGTGAACTTGCTACAGACCGTGGGCTTCAGCACAAGCTGTACAGCCCACACTCTGAACTCGTGGATAAACAGCAAAGCTGGCTTTTCTGAAACCTTTCCCCCCAGTGCTCTGCATCCACTTGGAATTTCATCCAGCAGAGGCTGATGGAGGGGAGGGGAGGGGAAGAGAGAGGAAGCTATGCAAATGTTGTGGCGTCTGCACTACCCCTCCAGACACACACACAGCAATGCAGGGCATAATATCCAGGAGAGTAAATTATTTGGCCATAACCTACCAAATCCTCAGTATTGAAAGTCCAGTTTCTCTAGAAAACAATGGGAGTGAGGGGTTAGAGAGTTGCAGTAACCACCTGGACTTCCAATCTCTGGCCAGCCACATCCCCCTCTCCAGAGTTTTCACTGCTATCATCTCCAAACTGGTCCTCCTGATCTAATGTGAGGTCACATCTTGGCCTTTAGGGACATTTTCAGGATCTTCCCTCTTCCCAGCTGCAGCATCACCCTCGTTATCCTGCCTGATAAGGATCCCACCAGAGCTCAGCTAAATGGCATGTGGCATGACAGGCTCTTTGCTGAGGGCCCTTGACAGCGCCCAATCGAGATCTGAATCGGACGGGCATGTGCAGGTGCATTTCCTGACTTTTTACTGGACTCCTGGACTCTCTCATGCTGCTGCTGCAAATGTTCCTTCTTGCTCAGCACTGAGCAGCAGAATGCTCCTTCTCTTTGGCTGTGCCACACAGACGTCTAGTCCTGCTGCTCTGAAAGAAACCATCTTCACAGCTCTAATCCTGGCAGATATGGATTAAAATCTTGCCATGTCCTCTAAGTGTATTTGTGATTGGACGTGCTTCTTGCTAGGGAGGATTTTCAGACACATGAACTTCATGAAAAAGAGGGAAAGACAAAGAGAAGCATCAACGTGTCTAAGAACTTGAACAATATTTGAAGACCATAGATTATTGTCTAACTACCTCCTGCTGCCGGGAGATTCAACTGGTATTTTAACGTCATACTCACCCCATTTGTGCCTGACCTGGAATTCAGGAGGAATAGCTTAGTGGTTTAAGCATTAGCCTGCTCTATCTAGTTTTGTGAGTTCAATCCTTGAGGAGGCCATCTAGGGAATGGAGGTAAAATTCGGTCTGGGGATGGGTCCTGCTTTGAGCAGGGGGTTGGCCTAGATACCTCCTGAGGTCCCTTCCAACCCTGCTATTCTATGAATTCTGTCCTCTCGTGTTGGCAGAACTAATAAACCCCACCGCCAATTACCCCTTACACAATCTATTTGAGTTCAAGAAAGAGAGATCTCTATCTTGCAACAAGTTTTAACACTACGGGACAAAGACTAAGGTGAGTGGTCTATTGTTCTTTCAGTTCTCATATCTGAGGAAAGCTCCAAAATCCATTCTGTCAACCAAGAGAAAAGATTGTTTTTCTGTTCTCAAAGAGCTGATGCTTTTGATCCCAAAATGTCGTCTTCATTTTCCTCTCATAAAATAACTTGCAGTGAAATAGGATCAACTGCCTAAACTATCCTGAACGCTGCATGTCAGAGTTTGGGACTATCAGGATAGCGCATCACCTGGCATCAGTTGTCACTAATCCATCATCATCAGCAGAGCTACGGTGATTGATACCAACTGAGTGTTTGGTCCATTGTGCTGTACTGAGTTAAAAGATTTCATATGCTGTGCATATGAAGAAGAAAATGTAGGGTGGAAGGGACCTCATCTAGTCAAGTCAGGCTCCCCATGCTGAGGCAAGACCCCTTGGTTTCAAAGAATCTTGTTTAATGGAGGGCTTTTTCTTTTCTTTTCTTTTTTCTAAAAATGTGCTTCATTTATTTGCATATCAAACAGTTTCATTTAAAATTTCCCAGAGTGCATTTTGTGCTGGTGAAATATTCCCAGTCGACAGCCCTGGAGAGAGAAGATTGTGAAAAAAGACAGTACAGTATGGAATGGGCAGCACTGGCTTCCCCAGTGCACCATTCTCTGCTCCCATGGACCATTCTCTGCTCCCATTCTCTGCTAGTTCTCGCTCATTAAGTCATTGTGCAGAAATTTCTGTCATCATGTGACTTCCACGAGAAAACAATATGGAAATGAAACTTGAGCCCGATAATGAAGGAAGGTGCCATTTCCTTTGAAAAACAGTGTCCAGTAACTGTGTTACAGCTTTTCCTTTATGCACTGATATGTGATTTCTGCAATATAGACACCTCCCCCTGCTTGTTCCACTACCTTTTGAACAAGTTGGTTAACTTAGCAGATGATATAAAGAGGAGATGCTCAGACTGTAATTATTTCCATTTGTCACTGCTATTATCTCAATTCCCACACACCCCTCCCCCCCAAATCACTGAACAATTAAATAAAGGGAGGGGCACATGGAAAGGTGTTTTTATAGCTAGATAGTCAGACAGCTGGTTCTGTTCGGGGACACAGAGGTAGACACTAGACAGGCGGATGTTTTGCTATGGGGATAGATAGACAGAGACATGGTTATATCTCTGGGCTAGATAGACAGAAATACATCATTAGACAGAAAGGAGAAAGGAAGGATGGTCCAGAGGTTATCGCACTTGCCTAAGACTTGAGGGGTCTGAGTTTAAATTCCGCTTCCACTGCAGACTTCCTTTGTGATCTTGAGCAAATCACTTAGGGCCAGATTTTTGAGAGGAATTTCAGCTCCTAATTCCCATTGAAATCCATGGGATTTATGTGGCCTAAATACCTTTAAAAAACCCATGTTTAGTGTTCCTTTGCCTCTGTTCGTCACTTGTAATATGGAGGTAAGAGAAGGAGGGTTGTAAGCAAGACACAAGAAGTGATCCTTCTGCTCTACTTCGCACTGATTAAGCCTCAACTGGAGTCTTGTGTCCGGTTCTGGGCACCACTTTTCAGGAAAGATGTGGCCCAATTGTAGAGAGTCCAGATAAGAGTGACAAAAAAGTGAGTGCCATGTCTCCGTGTGGCTCGCAGAAGCAGCAGCACATCCCCTATCTGGCCTCTATGCCTAGGGAAATTCAGGAGGCTCCACATGCTGCCCATGCCCCAGGCACCACCACTGCAACTCCCATTGGCTGGGAACCACAGCCAATGGGAGCTTCAGGGGCGGTGCCTGCAGATAGGGAAGTTTGCCCACCCCTAGTCTAAGGGCTCACAGTGTTCACAGATACATGGCCCATGATGCTAACCACCATCACTCCCTTGTTAAATCTTCAAACAAGCCCCTTCGTGCTTCCTCCCATTCTGCCCCCCACACTCTGGAGGAGCTCCCTGTAAACGTCAGCAAAACAACCTCCTCAACCCAGGGACTCTTTGACTCATTATTCCCTGTCCAGTAGGCTTGTCATCTCCTTATGAACTTGCTGCCGCAATGTACCAGTTCTGTGGGATGCTTTGCTGGGTGCAGGTTGTGATCCCACAGTGTTCATTGGGCAAGTGAAATAAATTATATTAAATAAATAAAGCATTTTTTAATTCATTCTGTGTGCCCTTAAGTAGAAATGAAAAGAATGCTGCGATCCAGGTGTCAGGAAAGCAGACATTAAGGTAGAACAATTGCTCCACTTCAGGGATATTGGTGATGTATTAGCCTTAGGTCAATAAGAGTTAGTAGGGAAGTAGGCTATGCATTTTGCTCTCTTTGGCCCTTTATTTAGTTCGCACCTTTTTATCTGTATAAATAAGACTGTTTGGGTCTTGTATGGGGGCTCACATTATATAATATGAATATATAAAATACTCTTGCTTGACGTTCGCAAAGTCTGCTAATTTGTTTCTTAGGAGCCAGAACAATCACGTGTAAGAACCCAAAACTCAGAGGGAGAGAACGCAGGCTACTGCCTATAACAGAGAGGCACAACTCACTGGGGTACCTGCTGTCTGGCTGCTGCTACATCCCGATTGTGTGCTGCCCTACCGAGCTCCCTAGTATGCAAGCACACCCAGGAACCCTGCCCAACACTTAAAGTCACAGTATTCAATTTTAACACAATCACAAATACACCAGAGTATCAACATTTTCTGTTTTACAAGCTCTCTCCTTTTTTGGAACCCTTGTTTTAAACATGCCATGCGGGATTTGAATCAAATTTCAGCGACTAATTATCATGTGGGTGGAATCATCATTAATGTGTATTCTGGGTAGTTATGTTGTTGGCTTCTGTAGGAGATTTGTGAAAACAGGAACACTGGGACAGTCTTCTCCCCCCACACACACACACTCAAACACACCACACATTTGCTGCCCACTGGTGCTGCCTGAGCAGTAGCCTTGTGACATCAGAGATAACCCACCATTCAGCACTCCCTCCCTCCGGTTCATTTTCATACTTGGGGAGAATGAGTAGCACCCTGGCTGCCATGGCAACAGCTGCCTTTGACAGCTGATTGCCCTCTTGTTACCAGAACATCATCACAGACAGGAAGTTGGTAATGAAACAGGGACAGAGCTGGATAACCAGGACAGCCCCTGCTGTGCTCAGTGGGGTTTGTGCTGCGGTACGGTGCTGTGTTCCTTCGCAAAGGGCAGGTGTTTGCTACTGTCCTCAGTAAGGCCTAAGTGAAAACAAGATGCAAAATTCCAGTTCTTTTTGTTGGATATTGTTTCTCTGCTTCTTGCACATTCAGGGTTATAGCTGAGAACTTTCACTGACCCTGAAGTTGCATAAAATGAATTTTGTTTTAATGCAGTTTAATTTAATGACTTTCAATACTCTGAGCAGCACAGCATTGAGTGATGAAATGGGGATTTTCACGAAGACAACAATGGCAATAAAATATAGACTGAACCAACACATGAGTAAGAACTTCATTATTTAAACAGCTTGTAGAGGTGCGGACTCATCCCCACAGCGCCTCCTGCTCATGACTGAAGGAAAGACGCGACACCAGGTTGCAGGATAACTGAGGGGGGTGAAAAGCTGCTTTTTCGAGCCCACTTCCCTCCTTTATTATCTCCTTTTCTCCCTCCTTACACATGCGCAATTACATGTTTACTATGCTCAGAGGGTAAATCTTTCCACTACATATAAGGTTACAAAGCCATATTATGTTACGGTTACATGTTGCTCAATCAGCTAATTATTATGAACTTGGCAGCTCAATGGCTATAAGGCACATCGCCAAGAGACGAGCAAAACAATATTTGATTGATGCTAAATAGATCAAAGGGGGGACAACTTCCCTTTGAGAAAGGAAGGTCGCGTCTCGGTCAAGGAGGATCGGGTGTGCCACGATCCAAGGCCAGAAACGCGATGTTCCAGTCGGGGGGAACGGCCTCCATTTCAAGATGGAAGATAATATCCCTACACATGACTTCTGAGAATTAGCTCATTCCAGCTCCAGAGCACCCTCTGCAAGTCAGTGATCTGCCTGTGCTCTGGCTCCCGTGCCCCTCCCTGGACCCGGTGCCCCTTTAGCGGGGTGCTGCCCCCTGGCAGTAACCCCTCAGTCGTAGGGTAAGCCCCTACCCACTATCCCCACCTCGCCTCAGTATCAGGCTTCTGCCAGTCATTGTCTAGCCCCCACTCGCTGGGGCAGGCTGCAGTATCAGCCATTCATCACTGGCAAGGAGGGTTTGGACCTGCTGCCTTGGCCTACCCTGGGCTGCCCTCTGCCACCCCCAGGACCCTTTGGCCTTCTGCTAGGCCACAGACTGGGGCTTTACAGGCTGGAGCTCCTTAGCTCCTCTGCCTTTCCCCAGCCCTGCTCCACTCAGATACCCTGTCTCTAACCCCCTGGACCAGGCCCTTCTCCTTCTACAGACAGAGAGAGACTGATCTTTCTGCCTTCCCTGGCCTTCTTATAAGACCCTGTTGCTCAGTTTGGGGCATGGCCCCAGCTGCAGCCACTTCCCCCAATCAGCCAGGGTTTTACCATGCCTCACCAATCTACTAGAATTCTTTGAGGGGGCCAACAAGCATATGGACAAAGGAGATCCAGCAGACATAGTGAATTTGGATTTTCAGAAAGCCTTTGACAAGGTCCCTCACCAAAAGCTCTTAAGCAAAATAAGCAGTCATGGGATAAGAGGAAAAGTTCTCTCATGGATTAGTAACTGGTTAAGAGATAGGAAACAAAGGGTAGGAATAAATGGTCAGTTTTCAGAGTGAAAAGAGATAAATAGTGGTGTCCCCCCAAGAATCTGTACTGAGCCCAGTCCTATTTAACATATTGATAAACGATCTGGAAAAAGGGGTAAACAGTGAAGTGGCAAAATTTGCGGATGTTATAAAACTACTCAAGATAGTTACGTCCCAGGCAGACTGAGAAGAGCTACAAAAGGATCTCACAAAACTGGGTGACTGCGCAACAAAATGGCAGATGAAATTTAATGTTGATAAATGCAAAGTAATGCACATTGGAAAACATAATCCTAACTATACATATACAATGATGGGGTCTAAATTAGCTGTTACTGCTCAAGAAAAATATCTTGGAGTCATTGTGGATAGTTCGCTGAAATCATCCACTCAATGTGTAGCAGCAGTCAAAAAAGTGAACAGAATCCTGGGAATCATCAAGAAAGGGATAGATAATAAGATACAAAATATCATATTGCCTCTGTATAAATCCATGGTATGCCCACAGCTTGAATACTGCTTGCAGATGTGGTCAACCCAATTCAAAAAAGATATATTGGAACTGGATAAGTTTCAGAAAAGGGCAACAAAAATTATTAGGGGTATAGAACAGCTTCCATATGAGGAGAGATTAATAAGACTGGGACTTTTCAGCCTGGAAAAGAGGTGACTAATTGGGGATACGATAGAAGTTTATAAAATCACGAGTGGTATAGAGAAAGTAAATAAGGAAGTGTTATTTACTCCTTATCGTAATATATGAACAACAGGCCACCAAATGAAATTAATACGTTACAGGTTTAAAACAAACACAAGAAAGTATTTTTTCATGTCAACCTTTGGAACTTCTTGCAAGAGGGTGTTCTGAAGGCCAATACTATAACAGGGTTTTAAAGGGACTAGATAGATTAATAGGAGATAGGTCCATCAATGGCTATTACGCAGGAATGGTGTCCCTAGCCTCTGTTTGACAGAATCTGGGATTGGGTGACAGGGCATGGATCACTTGATGATACCCTGTCGGTTTATTCCCTTTGGGGCACCAGCCATTGGCCACTGTCAGAGGACAGGATACTGGGCTTGATGGACCTTTGGTCTGACCCAGTATGGCCATTCTTATGTTCTTAGAGCATAGAGCCCCCCGAACATTGAAAGATATAGGATATCACACCCCTCTGTTCTTCCAGTCCCCCGGTCACTCACCCTCATGTTCCCTCTTCCCAGTGTCCCACCCCTCCTCATCTCCTGACCCCCAACTCATCTCCTACCCATCCACCCTTTCCATTCCCCACCCCATAATCATCCCTCTCCTCCCTGCAGCCAAAAGCCTTCTCCCCAATTCCCATCCCCACCCTCTTCCCCTCCCAGCAGGTAAGTGCATTTCAAAATTTGTTTCATCACCTTCTAAATATCTGTGGTGCCCAAATGACATTTCCCCACAATTCAAACCCCTCAGACAGAGCCAGGTGCCTCCTTATTCTTAGGTTCAGATTTCGGCTCAGGGTTCGATCTCTACTGAAAGTGCCCAGATGGCATGTGGGTTTGTCAGCCACTACTGGACATTCCCCCTTCAAGGACTCACAGCCTGTGAGCCAAAGGTAGCTTTCAACCAGCTCATCCTCTCTCCATGCACGTGCTCAGCGTAATCCATTTGATGCGACTCCAAGCCCTTCGAAGGCTGATGGGCCTAACTGAGAGCTAAACCTTTTGGCTAATAACGCTGTCACTTTATTTCCTCCAAAGAGCTGGTGAGTGGCCCTTGAGCACTGGAAATGCTCCCTGCTGTGAAGATCTGAGCCCTGGTTTGATCTCTGTCTGTGCGCAATAAATCAGCACCAAAAAACACCATCATTAAGAAAAGTTAGAAGTGACTCCTTCCGCTCACCCCAGGGTGTTACAAAGGAGTATGTCGTGTCTAAGGAAAAGGAGCTTCAGGTCCTTTGACTATAGCCCCTGTTAAAGTGTGGCCCTTCTGTGTGGTCCTGGGCCGTTCAACCCCAGAATCTGCTGGGGCATGGCCCTTCTCTATGAGGTGCTCTGCCCTTCAACCCCTCACTAACCACAGCGTCTCCTACCTCATTTCACTATCCCTCTGCCATGCCTCTGTAAACTCCCCATTTGGTGAATCTCAAGGAGCACCCACTGATATCAGAGTGGCTGCTGTACCACATCAAGGACAGCATGATTAGATACCAGGAACGGGGCATGCTGGGGTATGATGGGTGGGGGTGTCCAGTGCCCTAGGTCTGACTGGGGCCAGCACTGAACTCTGTGTCAGGGAGGTTCCCTGTGAGTTAATGGCTGGCTGGAGACCTGCACCATGGTGGTTAAATTCATTCTCTGATCTAATGTAACCATGAAGGCTCTCGTGATCCATGCCAATGTCTCACTCTGCTGGCCATTTTGTCTCAGCAATACCTTGTGGCAGTGAGTTCCCCAGGTTAGCTCTGTTCTGGTTGGCAGTGAGCAGAGGCCACCCTGGAAATAGTGTTCAGAAAAGGGGCTGGGCCAGGCAGAGGAAGGAGGAGAGTGGGACGGAAGGAAGTGGTGGCCAGGGCTTGCCAATGGGGAGGAGGAGGAGAGACTGGGAAAGTGTTTGGAGCCAGGGGTGAGTGGCTGTTCCCTGGAGCTGGGGCCATGTCAGGGGAGTGGGGGTGAGCAGAGGAGAGAACTGGTGGGCAGAGGAGGGGACTGGTGGGCAGAGGGGTTAA